>NC_141346.1:34267709-34363581 GCF_057382095.1 Aulonocara sp. 'chitande type north' Nkhata Bay | reverse complement strand
CAAGCAAGTCCAATTGAATGAATGAAACAAAACACATGGTGTAAACGAATCAGTCTGGACTTTAATGAAATTAAGATTCTTGGTATGACTTGAAAACCCTATATTGGGCCTTAATTAAGACTTTTTTCTTTTCTTTTTTTGCCTGTCCTGTTTGGATCTAATTATGACAATTCTGAAATTATAGTGGACCAAAATCAACCAGTGATGTAAACCAGTCATTACCAGTTACTGTAAATGCTTGATGGTAATTGTTGCTATCAGGGCATCCACAGCTGGGTATTAGAGACCAACATGTTTTTACATTAGACCAGGTTGTTCTGGTTCAAAAATGAAATCATCACTTTAAAACTGCTTTTTGTATTTATCCAGGTCATCCTTGTTAGATGATTTGAAACGTGAAAAAAGCATAAACAAAATAAATCTGCAAGGAAGAAAGACCTTTCTCAGCACTGTACTGCAGACAAAACCTATACTTACCAGACTTGAGACGATCAGATCAGTATCCTAGAGAAAGGAAACAACACATCAGATCACTGTTTAATGACTTAGACTGTTGAACCTCTTCGCACACAATCCAATTTACTGTGACATGAAATAACTAGTAAAATCCTCAATTTCTCCAAGCCTTTATGAACTCACTGTAGTCTGAAGAGGACAAACTTCAGTTACAGAGTCTCACATGGTGATAACATGTGTAATAAAGGCATGCATACTACAGAAGTGCAAAGAAGAGGCACCAATATTTGTTGGTACAGATTATGGCTTTTTAGCTCCATCATTTTCTATCACAAGTCAGTGCTTAATAAAGTGTGGAAAAACCACAACTGTTAGAATCAACGGAAAACCTCACCAGGTTTTAGTTCTGATCTGAATATGTAAATCCTAAAATACATGTAAATTCTGACATGTTATAGTAACAACAGTGGCACACCATTTTGCAATTACAAAAATTATAATAAAAAGTCCTTCCATTGTACCTGTTGGCAGGAATCTTTTTGTATTTTGCAATATTTCCCTTTTATATAAAATTTTAAACACAATGTATCAAGCAAATTATTAAGAAACTGATTTAAACTTATTGTATATAAATTACACACAGGCTTTAACATACACAACATTGCCTACTCACAACTCTGGTTCTCTGAGTTTTTTTATTATTGCTTAAATGTTTAACCTACCACTTCTGTTCACTCAGGCAAAAATACTTCTATAGTGGTCTGACTTTAATACATCAGAATCAGAATCAGAATACTTTATTGATCCCTGGGGGAAATTATCAATACATAAGCAGAATATGAGTGAAGATATAAATCAACAACTGTGGTGCTCTGCTACGTAAATCCACAAACAAACGGAGAACACAAACAACTGTATAAAAACAGTTGTTTGTGTTCAAACATAAAAATCAGACACAAATGGCCTGTTAAACTTCAGGGACAGTCAGAGGTCATGTGTGGGGCCTTTGCTGCTACAAGTTATAAATTCTGACCATTTGATTTTGCCCATCAATAAATGGTAATCTCACAAAAACCAAACTACGTTAGGTAAGTTGCTAAACATGTTACACAGTGACAATGTCATATTACTGCAGTTACAATTGCTGCTTACTTACCAGCAAACGCAAAACCAAAGTTCTGTTTCACTCTGTAACAAAAGAACAAAAATACAGAATCAGACAACTAAAATCAGCATCAGAGTCAATACTGCATCACAATCTGTAGTGAAAAAAAAAATCTGTTAAATTCTTTGTTTACAACAGCTTTACTATAAACACCCGATCTTCTCTTTCTGCACCTTATTAAAGATTTCTGTCTTTATTAAGGTGATGTGTCGTTTTATCGATCTGCAATAAGCCACAGAAATTCCTCATTAACGTAAAGCTCTAATACTTTGGTGCTATTACATAACACAGCAGATACCACAAGCAATGATTTGCTCGCATTGCACACTTGATCAAATGATAACATCACAGTTTCAAAGCATGCAACAATCACAAATAATACTTGATACTATAAATGCTTGATGGTAGTTCTTCGTATCAGGGCTTCCACAACTGGGTATTAGAGACCAGCATGTTCTCACATTAGAACAGATAGCTCTGGTTTGGTTTTCTCTGCTTCATACGTGAAATCATCACTTTAAAATGCTTTTTTGTATTTATTCATATCATCCCTGTTAGATGATTTGAAACATGTGACAAAAAAGCTTGAACAAAATAAATCTGCAAGGAAAAAAAAGAATTTTCCCAGCACTGTACCTCAGACAAAATGAACTCACTTTAGTCTAAAGAGGGCAAAATTTAATTGCAGAGTCTCAAATGGCCTTAACATGTGTAATAAAAACAATAATTACTAGAGAAATGCTTTGATAAGCCTTTAAAATTAAAATTAGACATAAATGGCCTATTAAACTTCAGGGACATTTTTAGGGACACTCAGAGATCTAGTAGGGGGGGGGGGGGGGGGGGGGGGGGGCTTTACTGCTTATAAATCCTAAATGTGTTTTTGCCCATGAGCAAATGGCAAGATATCACAGAAAGCCAAACTATTGTATATAAATTGCTAAACATGTTACACAATCCCAATTTCATATTGCTTCAGTTACAATCACTGTTTACTTACCAGCAAAGGCAAAACCAAGCTTCTAGTTCACTCTGTGTAACAAAAGACAAAGAACAAAAGTACAGGATCAGAAAACTCAAATCAGCATCAATACTGCATCACTCTCTGTTGTCAAAAAGATTCACTAAACTTCTTTGTTTACTACAGCTGGAATACAAACAACAACTCTCCTCTGTTTTCTTTGGTCTACATCTCATTTAAGATTGCAAAACACTCATACATGAAAAACTGCACGGTGTATATTTTTAAGGCTTTAATATTTGAGGTGGTCTGCATTCAAATTCTACTTCCTAAAATATTACCAACTGCACATAGTATCATTAAATATGCTGTAGTTTTAAAATAAATATCTATGTACCATACTACTAATAATATACTGCCATATTTTATTTATGTGAAGGTGGGCTGTTGTTTATTTCATTAATTTTCCACAAAGTGAGAATTTAAACTGTGCTGCAGATTTAGGTTGGCACAAACAAGCCTTGTTAAACAGTTCTTAAAAATTAAAGTCTACAAATTAGGAGTTCTTAATATTCTTGGGCTATGTCCACATGTACACAGGTACTTTTGAAAATGGAGATTTTTCTATCCGTTTGCACCTTTCGTCCACACTTAAACGGCGTTTTCGGTCACTGAAAAACTAAAAACGCTTGCCAGGATATTTTTGAAAACTCCGTTTTTGCATTTATGTGTGGACAGGGAAACGGAGAAAACGCAGCACCTTTTTTGACGTCACACTGTGCGCCACGTTATTGTTTCAATGAAATGCATTTCTACAATACGGTTACTGTTAATTGTTCTCTCTGCAGTGTTTAAATGCTTACATATACGCACACAGTTACTGTCCCCCCACACATATGACTCTGTTCTGCTTTTATGCCCCATCTTTGTTTGCTATTTCCCACCGAGGCTTCTAGACTTCTGATTGGCCAACATTTCTACACTTTAGGAATATATCGCCACCTGTTGCTTTGGTATGTTCCTAGCAGAGTTTTCCTTCATTTCTGCGTTTATGTGTGGACGGGATTGTTTTTTAAAACGAAAACGTAAAGTCTCAGTTTTCAAAAATACCCGTGTATGTGGGGACATAGCCTATGTTTAATCCTCAGTTTCTCCCCCCCTCCTTTCTCTTAATTAATCCACAAGACCTGGACAAACGTGACTCTTTTTCTCCCGTGTTCGGTCAGAGGCGATAAAATGGCTCCTTTGATCTTGCCGACAGCTGACACTGAATCTAAGATGGCGGTTGGTTAAAAACTTTACAGCATAAAGAATGAGGCTGTTTTAACCAACTGATTTGTGAAGAGAACTAACTGCACCTTATGTAACAGACTGACAAACACACCAAATGTAATTAATAAAACAACACGATAACCGTGGTTCACAGTCAAATTTTCATTTCACACTGGGCTCAAAGGAGCGCTAGGCATTAGCATCGGGTTGTTAGCTCATCAAACACTCCTTTTACATACAAAAATGACAAAGTTTCACTAAGAAAAAGCAACCACTGTGTTACTCTAATATGAGTTATACCTCGGTTGGCTTTATAAATCACTAAAAGAACTCGTTAAATCGCACAAACAGACTATAAACATTTAGGAGAGAAGAGGAGAAGCAGAGCAGCAGCACTCACCCAGAGCGGACTCAGCGAAGTGTGCGGAAAGGCGGATGTCCGGCAGTCAGGTAAAAGATGAGGCGTTCACGGGTAGTAGGAAATTCCAGTATTACACACAATGGGCATTGTAAACATCAAAAATGTAGGTGATTTTAAATATTCTATACAATATTTATTTGCTACAGAAAAAACTCGCAGAACTTTAAATCTATAACTTGAATAAATATTATTAGAAGGCTCTACTCCTGAACACCAACACCAAAGAGCTGAGTTCACCAGACCTGAAAAAAAAACAACAACAACCAGTCCAGGACAGTCAGTCTGCAAAGATGTTTTAAAGACAAATATATATATATATAAACATTATCCATTAAGGATTCCCCTCAAAACAAATGACCATAATTTCCTAACCGTAAGGGCTAGAACGGTCACTGCACCGTTTTGTTCAGAAGAGATGGGGGAATCTTCAAGTGTTGACAATTTATCATTAAAATGTGAATTTTTAGAGATATATGACATGGATGACTTGTTGACTTAGAAGCCACGAATTCCCCAATATGCAAATAGTATGATTAAGCATAAATACTACATTTAGTAGAAATACTATGTTTTAGCACAAATAGTATAAAAAGCAGAAATACTGTAATTTAGCAGAAATACTATATTAGGCACAAATTCTATGAAAAGCAGAAATAGTATGATTTAGCAGAATAGTAATATATAGAAATAGTATGATTAAGCATAAATACTACATTTAGTAGAAATACTATGTTTTAGCACAAATCCTATAAAAAGCAGAAATACTATAATTTAGCAGAAATACTATATTAAAATTAAAAATGCAAAAGACAATAAATGTCCCTAAGGACCTCTGAAGGTTAAACACAAATCCTATAAAAAGCAGAAATACTATATTAGGCACAAACAGTATAAAAAGCAGAAATACTATAATTTAGCAGAAATACTATGTTAGGCACAAATAGTATAAAAAGCAGAAATACAATTATATAGCAGAAATGCTGTATTTAGAAAGAAAAATATAACATAGTAGAAATTGTATGATTTGGCAGAAATACTATATTTAGCACATATACTGTAACATGACAGAAATTCCTCCAATTAGTAGTAATACTTTAACATAACACAAATGTTATGATTTGGCACAAAAATCATGATTTGGCAAAAATACTATGATTTAGCAGAAATACTATTATTGAGCAGAAGTACTAAGATGTAGTAAAAGTACTTTGATTGAACAGAAATACAATTATGGAGGAGTAATACTTTAAAATGGGAGAAATATTGATACACACACACACATACACAGAGCCTAAAGGGAAGAGTATTTGTGCCATGGAGTGTTAACAAGAATGTGAGGTCCATATTATCAAAAGCTGGTAAAATCATAAAAGTTTGCAGAATTGTAATAAATGATGAATATGAATTACTGGTCTGTGACAGTGTATTAATTTGTAGGGAAAAAAAAACATGTTGACCAAGGTGGAATCGAACCCACGATCTTTGGCTTGCAGAGCCGTGTCATTACCAACTGCGCCACTGGGAAAGAGAGCGGCCGCTTTGGAAAAACAGGCTGATGAGGAGTCAGAATTAGATCGCGGTGAGAGGCGAAAAACACCGTTTTTTGGAGTTACAAAACGTTGTGTAACTAAAAAACTAGGTGGACTAGAAGCATAATTCTTCTACTGGCTGAATCAGCGGACTTTGGTGTACTTTGACTGCGATTTTCATTGCTCTCTGTACATCTGTCGCTGAGATATGACGAGAGAGGAAACGGGAGACCTCAGATATGATTGGCTGGCTGGGAGGCCGTGCAGGCTGTGATCTGTATACTTGAATGTCTGAGTCCTCACAGAGGATTGGCTGCCTGGGGACCTGGCAGAAATATATAGAAATAGTATGATTAAGCATAAATTCTATAAAAAGCAGAAATAGTATATTAAGCACAAATCCTATAAAAAGCAGAACTAGTATATTAAGCAGAAATCCTATAAAAAGCAGAACTAGTATATTAAGCACAAATCCTATAAAAAGCAGAAATAGTATATTAAGCACAAATCCTATAAAAAGCAGAACTAGTATATTAAGCAGAAATCCTATAAAAAGCAGAACTAGTATATTAAGCACAAATCCTATAAAAAGCAGAAATAGTATATTAAGCACAAATCCTATAAAAAGCAGAACTAGTATATTAAGCACAAATCCTATAAAAAGCAGAAATACTATAATTTAGCAGAAATACTGTATTTAGCACAAGTACCGAAAAGTACCAGAAATACTATGATTTAGCAGAATAGTAATAACTTATTGAAACACAAATGCACAGAGGGACACACAAACACAGGCTCTAATCCAGTCAACCAGTCTAACTATATTCAATTTAAATCCTACAATGACATGCTGCAAAATAAGGGCAGGGTCCTCTCTCTCCCACTACACACACACACACACACACACACACACACACACACACACACACACACACACACACACAGAGGGAGAGAGCTGCCAAATTTAAATCCACCAATCAGAGTGGCTGTTTACGTTTTCCCGCCAAAACAGGTGCATCTTTTTACACACGCAGCAGCACAGAGAGGCACAGGATTATTGCAGCCTATTTCTCATAGTGAGGACTCCCCTCAAACAAATGACCATAATTTCCTAACCGTAGGGGCTAGAGCGGTCATTCTTACACTGTTTTGTTCAGAAGAGATGGGGGAATCTTCCAGTGTTAACAGTTTATCATTAAAATGTGAATTTTTAGAGATATATGACATGGATGACTTGTTGACTTAGAAGCCACGAATTCCCCAATATGCAAATATGAATGCCTGAGACCACATATATGATTGGCTGGCTGGGAAGCCGTGCAGGCCCTGATTTGTGGATTTGAATTCCTCAGCCCTCAGATATGATTGGCTGGCTTAGAAGCCATGAAGGCCCCAATATGCAAATTTGAATGCCTCAGGACACATATATGATTGGCTGGGAAGCCGTGCAGGCCTTGATTTGAAAATTTGAATTTCTCAGTCCTCACAGAGGATTGGCTGCCTGGGGACCTGGCAGAAATATATAGAAATACTATGATTAAGCATAAATACTACATTTAGTAGAAATACTATGTTTTAGCACAAATACTATAAAAAGCAGAAATACTATAATTTAGCAGAAATACTATATTAAGCACAAATCCTATAAAAAGCAGAAATAGGATGATTAAGCATAAACACTACATTTAGTAGAAATACTATGTTTGAGCAAAAGTACTATAAAAAGCAGAAATACTATATTAGGCACAAATCCCATAAAAAGCAGAAATAGTATGATTAAGCATAAATACTACATTTAGTAGAAATACTATGTTTTAGCACAAATAGTATAAAAAGCAGAAATATTGTAATTTAGCAGAAATACTATATTAGGCACAAATCTTATAAAATAGCAGAAATAGTATTATTTAGCACAATAGTAATAAGTTAAACAGAAAAATTGGAAAAGCAAAATGGACAGCTGAAAAAATGCTGAACATGCTGAGGGTCCCTCAAATATACTTGTTAAATGAAAAAATCAGCAAAAAAATGCACAGGGAGAGAGAAGTAAGTTTCTAGGTCAGCCTGGGAGCTGCTGAATTTGAATCCACCAATCAGAGAGCCTGTGTACTTTTTCCCGCCAAAACATGTGCCTCTTTTTACACACGCAGCACAGAGAGGCACAGGATTATTGCAGCCTATTTCTCATAGTGAGGACTCCCCTCAAACAAATGACCATAATTTCCAAACCGTAGGGGCTAGAGCGGTCATTCTTACACCGTTTTGTTCAGAAGAGATGGGGGAATCTTCCAGTGTTTACAATTTATCATTAAAATATGAATTATTAAAGATATTTGACTTGTAATGCACCATAACTGAGTAGAGCGAAGCAAAAACTGCCTTGACTTGCCCTCAAACAACGCTTTCTAACTCGAAATCTATTTGGAGTATCGATATCATTCTTTCACCGTAAGAGACAGCAGGCTTTGGTGAACAATCATGGAAATTTTCAGGTCTCTGTGGAAATCCAACAAAAAGTTATGACGAGAGAAAAAAGTGGTTCATTTCCACAGTTTGAAATCTGAAGAAATCTGAGCGAAGGACGAATTTCCTACCCTCAAACAAGTCCAACTCATTTCAGAACGGTAATAGGTGAGAAAGAAATTCTTGAATTGTGAGCGTCAGGGGTGTCTGAAGATATTCGGGGACAAGCCTCATGTCTTAACTTTGCTTCGTTAAGGAGATATGACGATTCGAATATGCCTCTCATTACAGAAATCCAGCGGTGATTTTGAACAAGCTCTCCATTCACTTTATATGGAGAGTTTTCTGACCTTGTGTTAGTCTGAGGAGATTTGCAAAAATTCTATAAATCCCACAACAATGATGGTGACATTTTCTGAAAGCCAGCAAAAATACCTACGTTTTGATGTATAATTTGTGGAAGTTGAGTGAAAATTGAGCAAGTAGCAGGAAGTTGTTCGGACATGAAGTGAAAATTGCAAAACCTTCAGTGGCACACTGGAAGCCAAGAGCATAGCAACCATAACAACACATGTATTTTGTGAAAAATCACAATTTTGCAACTCAAAACTTTAAGAGGCATAAAAGTAAAACAGTAAAAGATTTGAAAAAGCTGAATCATACCTGAATAGCCCAATAATTTGTGAACATTTTAAAATTTGAATGGTTGTTCTAGGTGAAAATATGAGGAAGTAGTTAAGTTTCAAAAACAAGCAAATTTTAGCAGAATTGCTGAAGTTTCCCATTCATTTCAATGGGACAAATTAAAGGAAAAAAGCTTAATATTTTAAAAAGTATAATAGTTAAAAATAGCAAAAGTCATAGCGCACATTAGCAGAAGAAGCAGAATAGTTTAAAATTTGAACGGTGAAAATCGGCTGAAAATTGTGGAAGTAGTTAAGTGCCAAAAAGTGTACGGAAGCAACTAGAATAAAGTATAAAGAATAAAGAGAAACAGGAACTCAATAGTGTGGATGCTTAAAGCATCCACACAACTAGAAAAATTTGCATTTCCTGCGAAAATGCAGTGTGGATGCTTTAAGCTGAAGCTGTCTGCAAAAACTAGCTGAAAAAGCTGAAAAGTTGCAGAAATTGTAAAAACTTTGCAGAAGCAAAAGAAGTTTGCTAAAATGTAATAACTTAGCAGAACTGCAATATCTTAGAGGAAACATAATACTTGGCAGAAATACAATAGCATAGCAGAACTTAGCAGAAATATTGTGATTTACCAGAGACACTGTGATGAACTATGAATATTGTAATTTTAAATTAATACTATGTTTTAGCACAAATACTATAATTTGACAGAAATACTATCATTTGGCAGAAATACTATGTTTCAGCACAAATACTCTGGTTTAGCACAAATATTATAACATAGCATAAATACAATTATATAGCAGAAATGCTATATTTAGAAAGAAAAATATAATATAGTAGAAATAGTATGATTTAGCAGAAATACTGTATTTAGCACAAGTACCAAAAAGTAGCAGAAATACTATGATTTAGCAGAAATACTATGATTGAGCAGAAGTACTAAGATGTAGTAAAAGTACTTTGATTTAACAGAAATACAATTATAGAGGAGTAATACTTTAAAATGGGAGAAATATTGATACACACACACATACACAGAGCCTAAAGGGAAGAGTATTTGTGCCATGGAGTGTTAAGAATGTGAGGTCCATATTAGAAAAGCTGGTAAAATCATAACAGTTTGCAGAATTGTAATAAATGATGAATATGAATTACTGGTCTGTGACAGTGTATTAATTTGTAGGGAAAAAAACATGTTGACCAAGGTGGAATCGAACCCACGATCTTTGGCTTGCAGACCCGTGTCATTACCAACTGCGCCACTGGGAAAGAGAGGAGCCGTCTTGAAAAACAGGGTGATGAGGAGTCAGAATTAGATCGCGGTGAGAGGCGAAAAACGCAGTTTTTTGGAGTTACAAAACGTTGTGTAACTCAAAAACTAGGTGGACTAGAGGCATATTTCTTGTGCTGGGTGAATCAGCGGACTTTGGTGTACTTTGACTGCGATTTTCATTGCGCTTTGTACAACCGTCGCTGAGATATGACGAGAGAGGAAACGGAAGACCTCAGACATGATTGGCTGGCTGGGAAGCCGTGCAGGCCCTGATATGTGATATGTGTCTGAGTTCGCACAGAGGATTGGCTGCCTGGCAGAAATATATAGAAATAGTATGATTAAGCATAAATACTACATTTAGCAGAAATACTATATTAAGCACAAATCCTATAAAAAGCAGAAATAGTATATTAAGCACAAATCCTATAAAAAGCAGAAATACTATATTAAGCACAAATCCTATTAAAAGCAGAAATAGTATATTAAGCACAAATCTTATAAAATAGCAGAAATAGTTTGATTTAGCACAATAGTAATAAGTTAAACAGAAAAATTGGAAAAGCAAAATGAACAGCTGAAAAAATGCTGAACATGCTGAGAGTCCCTCAAATATACTTGTTAAATGAAAAAAATCAGCAAAAAAAATATATAACAGCCACACAATCAGAAATATGTACACAGAAGGAAACACACATGCACAGAGAGACACACACACAAGATCCAATTCAGTCAACCAGTCTAAATATATTGAATTTGAATCTTAGAATGAGATCATCCCATTAAAAGCCTTTCTCTCTCTCTCTCTCACACGCGCACACACACACACACACACACACACACACACACACACACACACACACACACACACACACACACACAGGGAGAGAGAAGTAAGTTTCTAGGTCAGCCTGGGAGCTGCTGAATTTGAATCCACCAATCAGAGTGGCTGTTTACGTTTTCCCGCCAAAACAGGTGCATCTGTTTACACAGGCAGCACAGAGAGGCACAGGATTATTGCAGTCTATTTCTCATAGTGACGACTCCCCTCAAACAAATGACCATAATTTCCTAACCGTAGGGGCTAGAGCGGTCATTCTTACACCGTTTTGTTCAGAAGAGATGGGGGAATCTTCCAGTGTTAACAATTTATCATTAAAATATGAATTATTAAAGATATTTGACTTGTAATGCACCATAACTGAGTAGAGTGAAGCAAAAACTGCCTTGACTTGCCCTCAAACAACGCTTTGTAACTCGAAATCTATTTGGAGCATTGATATCATTCTTTCACCGTAAGAGACAGCAGGCTTTGGTGAACAGTCATGGAAATTTTCAGGTCTCTGTGGAAATCCAACAAAAAGTTATGACGAGAGAAAAAAGTGGTTCATTTCCAGAGTTTGAAATCTGAAGAAATCTGTGCGACGGACGAATTTCCTACCCTCAAACAAGTCCAACTCATTTCAGAACGGTAATAGGTGAGAAAGAAATTCTTGAATTGTGAGCGTCAGGAGTGTCTGAAGATATACCGGGACAAGCCTCATGTCTTAAAGTCGCTTCGTTAAGGAGATATGACGATTCAAATATGCCTCTCATTACAGAAATCCAGCGATGATTTTGAACAAGCTCTCCATTGACTTTCTATGCAGAGTTTTGAGAGTTTGTGTTGGTCTGAGGAGATTTGCCAAAATTCTATAAATCCCACAACAATGATAGTGACATTTCCTGAAAGCCAGCAAAAATACCTACGTTTTGATGTATAATTTGTGGAAGTTGAGTGAAAATTGAGCAAGTAGCAAACAGTTGTTCGGACATGAAGAGAAGACTGCAAAAGCTTCAGTGGCACACTGGAAGCTAAGAGCATAGCAACCATAACAACGCATGTATTTTGTGAAAAATCACAATTGTGCAACTCAAAACTTTAAGAGGCATAAAAGTAAAACGGTAAAAGATTTGAAAAAGCTGAATCACACATGAATAGCCCAATATTTTGTGAACATTTTAAAGTTTGAATGCTTGTTCTACGTGAAAATATGAGGAAGTAGTTAAGTTTCAGAAACAAGCAAATTTTAGCAGAATTGCAGAAGTTTCCCATTCATTTCAATGGGACAAATTAAGCTTAATATTTTAAAAAGTATAATAGTGAAAAATACCAAAAGACATAGCACACATTAGCAGAAATAGCAGAATAGTTTAAAATTTGAACGGTGAAAATCGGCTGAAAATTGCGGAAGTAGTTAAGTGCCAAAAAGTGTACGGAAGTCCCAAGAGGAACTCAATAGTGTGGATGCTTAAAGCATCCACACAACTAGAAAAATTTGCATTTCCTGCGAAAATGCAGTGTGGATGCTTTAAAGCTAAGCTGTATGCAAAAACTAGCTGAAAAAGCTGAAAAGTTGCAGAAATTGTAAAAACTTTGCAGAAGCAAAGGAACTTTGCTAAAATGGAATAACTTAGCAGAACTGCAATATCTTAGAGGAAACATAATACTTGGCAGAAATACAATAGCATAGCAGAACTTAGCAGAAATATTGTAACTTACCAGAAACATTATAACTTCTCAAAAATACAAGAATTTAGGAGAAATGGTATAAGATAACAGAAAGAATATATTTAGCCAGAAATACTTAAACATTATGGAAACACTATGATTTAGAAAAATAGTACAACATAGCAGAAATACTGTGATTTACCAGAGACACTGTGATGAACTATGAATATTGTAATTTTAAATTAATACTATGTTTTAGCACAAATACTATAAAATGGCAGAAATACTATAATTTAGCAGAAATACTATATTAAGCACAAATCCTTTAAAAAGCAGAAATACTATATTAAGCAATATAAATATCCTATAAAAATCCTATAAAAAGCAAAAATACTGTGCTATTTGGTAGAAAAACTCTAATTAATCAGAAATACTATATTTGGCAGAAATACTATATTTAGCACAAATCTTATAAAATAGCAGAAATAGTATGATTTAGCACAATAGTAATAACTTAAACAGAAAAATTGGAAAAGCAAAATGGACAGCTGAAAAAATGCTGAACATGCTGAGGGTCTCTCACATATACTTGTTAAATGAAAAAAATCAGCAAAAAAATATATAACAGCCACACAATCACAAATATGTACACATAAGGAAACACACATGCACAGAGAGACACACACACAAGATCCAATTCAGTCAACCATTCTAAATATATTGAATTTAAATCTTACAATGAGATCATCCCATTAAAAGGCTTTCTCTCTCTGTCTCTCTCTCTCTCTGTCACACACACACACACACACACACACACACACACACACACACACACACACACACACACACACACACACAGGGAGAGAGAAGTAAGTTTCTAGCTCAGTAGAGCAGACTGGGAGCTGCTGAATTTGAATCCACCAATCAGAGACGCTGTGTATTTTTTCCCGCCAAAACAGGTGCACGCAGCACAGAGAGACACAGGATTATTGCAGTCTATTTCTCATAGTGACAACTTCCCTCAAACAAATGACCATAATTTCCTAACCGTAGGGGCTAGAGCGGTCATTCTTACACCGTTTTGTTCAGAAGAGATGGGGGAATCTTCAAGTGTTGACAATTTATCATTAAAATATGAATTATTAAAGATATTTGACTTGTAATGCACCATAACTGAGTAGAGCGAAGCAAAAACTGCCTTGACTTGCCCTCAAACAACGCTTTCTAACTCTAAATCTATTTGGAGTATCGATATCATTCTTTCACCGTAAGAGACAGCAGGCTTTGGTGAACAGTCATGGAAATTTTCAGGTCTCTGTGGAAATCCAACAAAAAGTTATGACGAGAGAAAAAAGTGGTTCATTTCCAGAGTTTGAAATCTGAAGAAATCTGAGCGAAGGACAAATTTCCTACCCTCAAACAAGTCTAACTCATTTCAGAATGGTAATAGGTGAGAAAATAATTCTTGAATTGTGAGCGTCAGGAGTGTCTGAAGATATACTGGGACAAGCCTTATGTCTTAACTTTGCTTCGTTAAGGAGATATAACGATTTGAATATGCCTCTCGTTACAGAAATCAAGCGGTGATTTTGAACAAGCTCTCCATTGACTTTCTATGGAGAGTTTTGCGACTTTGTGTTGGTCTGAGGAGATTTGCCAAAATTCTATAAATCTCACAACAATGATAGTGACATTTTCGGAAAGCCAGCAAAAATACCTACGTTTTGATGTATAATTTGTGGAAGTTGAGTGAAAATTGAGCAAGTAGCAAGAAGTTGTTCGGACATGAAGAGAAGACTGCAAAACCTTCAGTGGCACACTGGAAGCCAAGTGCATAGCAACCATAACAACGCATGTATTTTGTGAAAAATCACAATTGTGCAACTGAAAACTTTAAGAGGCATAAAAGTAAAACGGTAAAAGATTTGAAAAAGCTGATTTATACCTGAATAGCCCAATAATTTGAGAACATTTTAAAGTTTGAATGGTTGTTCTACGTGAAAATATGAGGAAGTAGTTAAGTTTCAGAAACAAGCAAATTTTAGCAGAATTGCAGAAGTTTCCCATTCATTTCAATGGGACAAATTAAGCTTAATATTTTAAAAAGTATAATAGTGAAAAATACCAAAAGACATAGCACACATTAGCAGAAATAGCAGAATAGTTTAAAATTTGAACGGTGAAAATCGGCTGAAAATTGCGGAAGTAGTTAAGTGCCAAAAAGTGTACGGAAGTCCCAAGAGGAACTCAATAGTGTGGATGCTTAAAGCATCCACACAACTAGAAAAATTTGCATTTCCTGCGAAAATGCAGTGTGGATGCTTAAAGCTGAAGCTGTATGCAAAAAGTAGCTGAAAAAGCTGAAAAGTTGCAGAAATTGTAAAAACTTTGCAGAAGCAAAAGAAGTTTGCTAAAATGG
The DNA here is from genome assembly GCF_057382095.1 of Aulonocara sp. 'chitande type north' Nkhata Bay. NCBI lineage: Eukaryota > Metazoa > Chordata > Actinopteri > Cichliformes > Cichlidae > Aulonocara > Aulonocara sp. 'chitande type north' Nkhata Bay. The sequence goes on along the minus strand of NC_141346.1, from coordinate 34,348,492 downwards.
AATAACTTAGCAGAACTGCAATATCTTAGAGGAAACATAATACTTGGCAGAAATACAATAGCATAGCAGAATTTAGCAGAAATATTGTAACTTACCAGAAACATGATAACTTCTCAAAAATACAAGAATTTAGGAGAAATAGTATAAGATAACAGAAAGAATATATTTAGCCAAAAATACTTAAACATTACAGAAACACTATGATTTAGAAAAATAGTACAACAGAGCAGAAATATTGTGATTTACCAGAGACACTGTGATGAACTATGAATATTGTAATTTTAAATTGAGACTATGTTTTAGCACAAATATTATAATTTGGCAGAAATACTATAATTTAGCAGAAATACTATATTAAGCACAAATCCTATAAAAAGCAGAAATGGCATGATTAAGCACAAATACTACATTTAGTAGAAATACTTTGTTTTAGCACAAATCCCATAAAAAGCAGAAATACTGTACTATGATTTAGTAGAAAAACTATAATTAATCAGAAATACTAAATTTAGCAGAAATACTATATTAAGCACAAATACTATGAAAAGCAGAAATAGTATATTAAGCACAAATCTTATAAAATAGCAGAAATGCTATGATTTAGCACAATAGTAATAAGTTAAACAGAAAAATTGGAAAAGCAAAATGGACAGCTGAAAAAATGCTGAACATGCTGAGGGTCCCTCAAATATACTTGTTAAATGACAAAAATCTGCAAAAAAATTTATTACAGCCACACAATCACAAATATGTACACATGAGGAAACACACATGCACATAGAGACCCACACACAAGATCCAATTCAGTCAACCAGTCTAAATATATTGAATTTAAATCTTAGAATGAGATCATCCCATTAAAAGCCTCTCTCTCTCTCTCTCTCTTTCTCTCTCTCTCTCTGTCACAGACACACACACACACACACACACACACACACAGGGAGAGAGGACTAAGTTTCTAGGTCAGCCTGGGAACTGCTGAATTTGAATCCACCAATCAGAGAGCCTGTGCACTTTTCCCCACCAAAACAGGTGCATCTGTTTACACACGCAGCAGCACAGAGAGACACAGGATTTTTGCAGTCTATTTCTCATAGTGACGACTCCCTCAAACAAATGACCGTAATTTCCTAACCGTAGGGGCTAGAACGGTCATTCTTACACCGTTTTGTTCAGAAGAGGTGGGGGAATCTTCAAGTGTTGACAATTTAATATTAAAATATGAATTTTTAGAGATATATGACATGGATGACTTGTTGACTTAGAAGCCACGAATTCCCCAATATGCAAATTTGAATGCCTGAGACCACATATGTGATTGGCTGGCTGGGAAGCCGTGCAGGCCCTGATTTGTGGATTTGAATTCCTCAGCCCTCAGATATGATTGGCTGGCTTAGAAGCCATGAAGTCCCCAATATGCAAATTTGAATGCCTCAGGACACATATATGATTGGCTGGGAAACCGTGCAGGACCTGATTTGAAAATTTGAATGTCTAAGTCCTCACAGAGGATTGGCTGCCTGGGGACCAGGCAGAAATATATAGAAATACTATGATTAAGCATAAATACTACATTTAGTAGAAATACTATGTTTTAGCACAAATCCTATAAAAAGCAGAAATACTATAATTTAGCAGAAATACTATATTAAGCACAAATCATATAAAAAGCAGAAATACTATATTAAGCACAAATCCTATAAAAAGCAGAAATACTATATTAAGCACAAATTCTATAAAAAGCAGAAATACTATATTAAGCACAAATTCTATAAAAAGCAGAAATACTATATTAAGCACAAATCCTATTAAAAGCAGAAATACTATATTAAGCACAAATCTTATAAAATAGCAGAAATGCTATGATTTAGCACAATAGTAATAAGTTAAACAGAAAAATTGGAAAAGCAAAATGGACAGCTGAAAAAATGCTGAACATGCTGAGGGTCCCTCAAATATACTTGTTAAATGACAAAAATCTGCAAAAAAATTTATTACAGCCACACAATCACAAATATGTACACATGAGGAAACACATGCACAGAGAGACCCACACACAAGATCCAATTCAGTCAACCAGTCTAAATATATTGAATTTAAATCTTAGAATGAGATCATCCCATTAAAAGCCTTTCTCTCTCTCTCTCTCTCTCTCTCTGTCACACACACACACACACACACACACACACACACACACACACACACACACACACACACACACAGGGAGAGAGAAGTAAGTTTCTAGGTCAGCCTGGGAGCTGCTGAATTTGAATCCACCAATCAGAGAGCCTGTGTACTTTTTCCCGCCAAAACAGGTGCATCTTTTTACACACGCAGCAGAGAGAGGCACAGGATTATTGCAGCCTATTTCTCATAGTTAGGACTCCCCTCAAACAAATGACCGTAATTTCCTAACCGTAGGGGCTAGAACGGTCATTCTTACACCGTTTTGTTCAGAAGAGATGGGGGAATCTTCAAGTGTTGACAATTTAATATTAAAATATGAATTTTTAGAGATATATGACATGGATGACTTGTTGACTTAGAAGCCACGAATTCCCAAATATGCAAATTTGAATGCCTGAGACCACATATGTGATTGGCTGGCTGGGAAGCCGTGCAGGCCCTGATTTGTGGATTTGAATTCCTCAGCCCTCAGATATGATTGGCTGGCTTAGAAGCCACGAAGGCCCCAATATGCAAATTTGAATGCCTCAGGACACTTATTTGATTGGCTGGGAAACTGTGCAGGCCCTGATTTGAAAATTTGAATGTCTCAGTCCTCACAGAGGATTGGCTGCCTGGGGACCTGGCAGAAATATATAGAAATACTATTATTAAGCATAAATACTACATTTAGTAGAAATACTATGTTTTAGCACAAATACTATAAAAAGAAGAAAAACTAATTTAGCAGAAATACTATATTAAGCACAAATCCTATAAAAAGCAGAAATACTATAATTTAGAACAAATAGTATAAAAAGCAGAAATACTATAATTTAGCAGAAATACTATGTTAGGCACAAATCCTATAAAAAGCAGAAATACTATAATTTAGCAGAAATACTATGTTAGGCACAAATCCTATAAAATAGCAGAAATACTATAATTTAGCAGAAATACTATATTAGGCATAAATCCTATGAAAAGCAGAAATAGTATGATTTAGCAGAAATACTGTATTTAGCACAAGTACCGAAAAGTACCAGAAATACTATGATTTAGCAGAATAGTAATAACTTATTGAAACACAAATGCACAGAGGGACACACAAACACAGGCTCTAATCCAGTCAACCAGTCTAACTATGTTCAATTTAAATCCTACAATGACATGCTGTCAAATAAGGGCAGGGTCCTCTCTCTCCCACTAAACACACACACACACACACACACACACAGGGAGAGAGGACTAAGTTTCTAGGTCAGCCTGGGAGCTGCTGAATTTGAATCCACCAATCAGAGAGGCTGTTTACGTTTTCCCGCCAAAACAGGTGCATCTTTTTACACACGCAGCACAGAGACATAGACCTGCTTCTTTCAGTTTATTTCACATAGTGAGGATTCCCCTCAAACAAATGACCATAATTTCCTAACCATAGGGGCTAGAGCGGTAATTCTTACACCGTTTTTTTCAGAAGAGATGGGGGAATCTTCAAGTGTTGACAATTTATCATTAAAATATGAATTTTTAGAGATATATGACATGGATGACTTGTTGACTTAGAAGCCACGAATTCCCCAATATGCAAATTTGAATACCTGGAGCCCACATACATGATTGGCTGGCTGGGAAGCTGTGCAGGCCCTGATTTGTGGATTTGAATTCCTCAGCCCTCAGATATGATTGGCTGGCTTAGAAGCCATGAAGGCCCCAATATGCAAATTTGAATGCCTCAGGACACATATATGATTGGCTGGGAAACCGTGCAGGCCCTGATTTGAAAATTTGAATGTCTAAGTCCTCACAGAGGATTGGCTGCCTGGGGACCTGGCAGAAATATATAGAAATACTATGATTAAGCATAAATACTACATTTAGTAGAAATACTATGTTTTAGCACAAATACTATAAAAAGCAGAAATACTATAATTTAGCAGAAATACTATATTAAGCACAAATCTTATAAAAAGCAGAAATAGGATGATTAAGCATAAACACTACATTTAGCAGAAATACTATGTTTGAGCAAAAATCCTATAAAAAGCAGAAATACTATATTAGGCACAAATCCCATAAAAAGCAGAAATAGTATGATTAAGCATAAATACTACATTTAGTAGAAATACTATGTTTTAGCACAAACAGTATAAAAAGCAGAAATATTGTAATTTAGCAGAAATACTATATTAGGCACAAATCTTATAAAATAGCAGAAATAGTATTATTTAGCACAATAGTAATAAGTTAAACAGAAAAATTGGAAAAGCAAAATGGACAGCTGAAAAAATGCTGAACATGCTGAGGGTCCCTCAAATATACTTGTTAAATGAAAAAATCAGCAAAAAAAAATGCACAGGGAGAGAGAAGTAAGTTTCTAGGTCAGCCTGGGAGCTGCTGAATTTGAATCCACCAATCAGAGAGGCTGTGTACTTTTTCCCGCCAAAACATGTGCCTCTTTTTACACACGCAGCACAGAGAGGCACAGGATTATTGCAGCCTATTTCTCATAGTGAGGACTCCCCTCAAACAAATGACCATAATTTCCAAACCGTAGGGGCTAGAGCGGTCATTCTTACACCGTTTTGTTCAGAAGAGATGGGGGAATCTTCCAGTGTTTACAATTTATCATTAAAATATGAATTATTAAAGATATTTGACTTGTAATGCACCATAACTGAGTAGAGCGAAGCAAAAACTGCCTTGACTTGCCCTCAAACAACGCTTTCTAACTCGAAATCTATTTGGAGTATCGATATCATTCTTTCACCGTAAGAGACAGCAGGCTTTGGTGAACAATCATGGAAATTTTCAGGTCTCTGTGGAAATCCAACAAAAAGTTATGACGAGAGAAAAAAGTGGTTCATTTCCACAGTTTGAAATCTGAAGAAATCTGAGCGAAGGACGAATTTCCTACCCTCAAACAAGTCCAACTCATTTCAGAACGGTAATAGGTGAGAAAGAAATTCTTGAATTGTGAGCGTCAGGGGTGTCTGAAGATATTCGGGGACAAGCCTCATGTCTTAACTTTGCTTCGTTAAGGAGATATGACGATTCGAATATGCCTCTCATTACAGAAATCCAGCGGTGATTTTGAACAAGCTCTCCATTCACTTTATATGGAGAGTTTTCTGACCTTGTGTTAGTCTGAGGAGATTTGCAAAAATTCTATAAATCCCACAACAATGATGGTGACATTTTCTGAAAGCCAGCAAAAATACCTACGTTTTGATGTATAATTTGTGGAAGTTGAGTGAAAATTGAGCAAGTAGCAGGAAGTTGTTCGGACATGAAGTGAAAATTGCAAAACCTTCAGTGGCACACTGGAAGCCAAGAGCATAGCAACCATAACAACACATGTATTTTGTGAAAAATCACAATTTTGCAACTCAAAACTTTAAGAGGCATAAAAGTAAAACAGTAAAAGATTTGAAAAAGCTGAATCATACCTGAATAGCCCAATAATTTGTGAACATTTTAAAATTTGAATGGTTGTTCTAGGTGAAAATATGAGGAAGTAGTTAAGTTTCAAAAACAAGCAAATTTTAGCAGAATTGCTGAAGTTTCCCATTCATTTCAATGGGACAAATTAAAGGAAAAAAGCTTAATATTTTAAAAAGTATAATAGTTAAAAATAGCAAAAGTCATAGCGCACATTAGCAGAAGAAGCAGAATAGTTTAAAATTTGAACGGTGAAAATCGGCTGAAAATTGTGGAAGTAGTTAAGTGCCAAAAAGTGTACGGAAGCAACTAGAATAAAGTATAAAGAATAAAGAGAAACAGGAACTCAATAGTGTGGATGCTTAAAGCATCCACACAACTAGAAAGATTTGCATTTCCTGCGAAAATGCAGTGTGGATGCTTTAAAGCTGAAGCTGTATGCAAAAACTAGCTGAAAAAGCTGAAAAGTTGCAGAAATTGTAAAAACTTTGCAGAAGCAAAGGAACTTTGCTAAAATGGAATAACTTAGCAGAACTGCAATATCTTAGAGGAAACATAATACTTGGCAGAAATACAATAGCATAGCAGAACTTAGCAGAAATATTGTAACTTACCAGAAACATGATAACTTCTCAAAAATACAAGAATTTAGGAGAAATAGTATAAGATAACAGAAAGAATATATTTAGCCAAAAATACTTAAGCATTACAGAAACACTATGATTTAGAAAAATAGTACAACAGAGCAGAAATACTGTGATTTACCAGAGACACTGTGATGAACTATGAATATTGTAATTTTAAATCAATACTATGTTTTAGCACAAATACTATAATTTGACAGAAATACTATATTTAGCACAAATCTTATAAAATAGCAGAAATAGTATGATTTAGCACAATAGTAATAACTTAAACAGAAAAATTGGAAAAGCAAAATGGACAGCTGAAAAAATGCTGAACATGCTAAGGGTCCCTCAAATATACTTGTTAAATGAAAAAAATTGGCAAAAAAAAATATAACAGCCACACAATCACAAATATGGACACATATGGAAACACACATGCACAGAGAGAGAGACACACACAAGATCCAATTCAGTCAACCAGTCTAAATATATTGAATTTGAATCTTACAATGTGATCATCCCATAAAAAGGCTTCCTCTCTCTCTCTCTCTCTCTCTCTCTCTCACTCACTCACTCACTCACTCACTCACTCACTCACACACACAGAGAGAAGTAAGTTTCTAGCTCAGTCAAGCAGCCTTGGAGCTGCTGAATTTGAATCCACCAATCAGAGAGCCTGTGCACCTTTTCCCGCCAAAACAGGTGCACCAGCACAGAGAGACACAGGATTTTTGCAGTCTATTTCTCATAATGACGACTCCCCTCAAATAAATGACCATAATTTCCTAACCGTAGGGGCTAGAATGGTCATTCTTACACCGTTTTGTTCAGAAGAGATGGGGGAATCTTAAAGTGTTGACAATTTATCATTAAAATATGAATTATTAAAGATAATTGACTTCTAATGCACCATAACTGAGTAGAGCAAAGCAAAAACTGCCTTGACTTGCCCTCAAACAACGCTTTCTAACTCTAAATCTATTTGGAGTATCAATATCATTCTTTCACCGTAAGAGACAGCAGGCTTTGGTGAACAATCATGGAAATTTTCAGGTCTCTGTGGAAATCCATTAAAAAGATATGACGAGAGAAAAAAGTGGTTCATTTCCAGAGTTTGAAATCTGAAGAAATCTGAGCGAAGGACGAAGTTCCTACCCTCAAACAAGTCTAACTCATTTCAGAACGGTAATAGGTGAGAAAATAATTCTTGAATTGTGAGCGTCAGGAGTGTCTGAAGATATACTGGGACAAGCCTTATGTCTTAACTTTGCTTCGTTAAGGAGATATGACGATTCGAATATGCCTCTCATTACAGAAATCAAGCGGTGATTTTGAACAAGCTCTCCATTGACTTTCTATGGAGAGTTTTGCGACTTTGTGTTGGTCTGAGGAGATTTGCCAAAATTCTATAAATCCCACAACAATGATAGTGACATTTTCGGAAACCCATCAAAAATACCTACGTTTTGATGTATAATTTGTGGAAGTTGAGTGAAGATTGAGCAAGTAGCAAGAAGTTGTTCGGACATGAAGAGAAGACTGCAAAACCTTCAGTGGCACACTGGAAGCCAAGTGCACAGCAACCATAACAACGCATGTATTTTGTGAAAAATCACAATTTTGCAACTGAAAACTTTAAGAGGCATAAAGGTAAAACGGTAAAAGATTTGAAAAAGCTGAATCATACCTGAATAGCCCAATAATTTGAGAACATTTTAAAGTTTGAATGGTTGTTCTACGTGAAAATATGAGGAAGTAGTTAAGTTTCAGAAACAAGCAAATTTTAGCAGAATTGCAGAAGTTTCCCATTCATTTCAATGGGACAAATTAAGCTTAATATTTTAAAAAGTATAATAGTGAAAAATACCAAAAGACATAGCAGGAATTAGCAGAAATAGCAGAATATTTTAAAATTTGAACGGTGAAAATCGGCTGAAAATTGTGGAAGTAGTTAAGTGCCAAAAAGTGTACGGAAGTCCCAAGAGGAACTCAATAGTGTGGATGCTTAAAGCATCCACACAACTAGAAAAATTTGCATTTCCTGCGAAAATGCAGTGTGGATGCTTAAAGCTGAAGCTGTATGCAAAAAGTAGCTGAAAAAGCTGAAAAGTTGCAGAAATTGTAAAAACTTTGCAGAAGCAAAAGAAGTTTGCTAAAATGGAATAACTTAGCAGAACTGCAATATCTTAGAGGAAACATAATACTTGGCAGAAATACAATAGCATAGCAGAATTTAGCAGAAATATTGTAACTTACCAGAAACATGATAACTTCTCAAAAATACAAGAATTTAGGAGAAATAGTATAAGATAACAGAAAGAATATATTTAGCCAAAAATACTTAAACATTACAGAAACACTATGATTTAGAAAAATAGTACAACAGAGCAGAAATATTGTGATTTACCAGAGACACTGTGATGAACTATGAATATTGTAATTTTAAATTAAGACTATGTTTTAGCACAAATATTATAATTTGGCAGAAATACTATAATTTAGCAGAAATACTATATTAAGCACAAATCCTATAAAAAGCAGAAATGGTATGATTAAGCATAAATACTACATTTAGTAGAAATACTTTGTTTTAGCACAAATCCCATAAAAAGCAGAAATACTGTACTATGATTTAGTAGAAAGACTATAATTAATCAGAAATACTAAATTTAGCAGAAATACTATATTAAGCACAAATCCTATGAAAAGCAGAAATAGTATGATTAAGCATAAATGCTACATTTAGCAGAAATACTATATTAAGCACAAATCTTATAAAAAGCAGAAATACTATATTAAGCACAAATCCTATAAAAGCAGAAATAGTATATTAAGCACAAATCTTATAAAATAGCAGAAATAGTATGATTTAGCACAATAGTAATAAGTTAAACAGAAAAATTGGAAAAGCAAAATGGACAGCTGAAAAAATGCTGAACATGCTGAGGTTCCCTCAAATATACTTGTTAAATGACAAAAATCAGCAAAAAAATTTATGACTGCCACACAATTACAAATATGTACACATGAGGAAACACACATGCACAGAGAGACACACACACAAGATCCAATTCAGTCAACCAGTCTAAATATTTTGAATTTGAATCTTACAATGGGATCATCCCATTAAAAGGCTTTCTCTCTCTCTCTCTCTCTGTCACACACACACACACACACACACACACACACACACACACACACGGAGAGAGAAGTAAGTTTCTAGGTCAGCCTGGGAGCTGGTGAATTTGAATCCACCAATCAGAGAGGCTGTGCACTTTTCCCCACCAAAACAGGTGCATCTGTTTACACACGCAGCAGCACAGAGAGACACAGGATTTTTGCAGTCTATTTCTCATAGTGACGACTCCCCTCAAACAAATGACCGTAATTTCCTAACCGTAGGGGCTAGAACGGTCATTCTTACACCGTTTTGTTCAGAAGAGATGGGGGAATCTTCAAGTGTTGACAATTTAATATTAAAATATGAATTTTTAGAGATATATGACATGGATGACTTGTTGACTTAGAAGCCACGAATTCCCCAATATGCAAATTTGAATGCCTGAGACCACATATGTGATTGGCTGGCTGGGAAGCCGTGCAGGCCCTGATTTGTGGATTTGAATTCCTCAGCCCTCAGATATGATTGGCTGGCTTAGAAGCCACGTAGGCCCCAATATGCAAATTTGAATGCCTCAGGACACTTATTTGATTGGCTGGGAAACTGTGCAGGCCCTGATTTGAAAATTTGAATGTCTCAGTCCTCACAGAGGATTGGCTGCCTGGGGACCTGGCAGAAATATATAGAAATACTATTATTAAGCATAAATACTACATTTAGTAGAAATACTATGTTTTAGCACAAATACTATAAAAAGAAGAAAAACTATAATTTAGCAGAAATACTATATTAAGCACAAATCCTATAAAAAGCAGAAATACTATAATTTAGCAGAAATACTATGTTAGGCACAAATCCTATAAAAAGCAGAAATACTATAATTTAGCAGAAATACTATGTTAGGCACAAATCCTATAAAAAGCAGAAATACTATAATTTAGCAGAAATACTATATTAGGCATAAATCCTATGAAAAGCAGAAATAGTATGATTTAGCAGAAATACTGTATTTAGCACAAGTACCGAAAAGTACCAGAAATACTATGATTTAGCAGAATAGTAATAACTTATTGAAACACAAATGCACAGAGGGACACACAAACACAGGCTCTAATCCAGTCAACCAGTCTAACTATATTCAATTTAAATCCTACAATGACATGCTGCCAAATAAGGGCAGGGTCCTCTCTCTCCCACTAAACACACACACACACACACACACACACACACACAGGGAGAGAGGACTAAGTTTCTAGGTCAGCCTGGGAGCTGCTGAATTTGAATCCACCAATCAGAGAGGCTGTTTACGTTTTCCCGCCAAAACAGGTGCATCTTTTTACACACGCAGCACAGAGACATAGACCTGCTTCTTTCAGTTTATTTCACATAGTGAGGATTCCCCTCAAACAAATGACCATAATTTCCTAACCATAGGGGCTAGAGCGGTCATTCTTACACCGTTTTGTTCAGAAGAGATGGGGGAATCTTCAAGTGTTGACAATTTATCATTAAAATATGAATTTTTAGAGATATATGACATGGATGACTTGTTGACTTAGAAGCCACGAATTCCCCAATATGCAAATTTGAATACCTGGAGCCCACATACATGATTGGCTGGCTGGGAAGCTGTGCAGGCCCTGATTTGTGGATTTGAATTCCTCAGCCCTCAGATATGATTGGCTGGCTTAGAAGCCATGAAGGCCCCAATATGCAAATTTGAATGCCTCAGGACACATATATGATTGGCTGGGAAACCGTGCAGGCCCTGATTTGAAAATTTGAATGTCTAAGTCCTCACAGAGGATTGGCTCCCTGGGGACCTGGCAGAAATATATAGAAATATATAGAAATACTATGATTAAGCATAAATACTACATTTAGTAGAAATACTATGTTTTAGCACAAATACTATAAAAAGCAGAAATACTATAATTTAGCAGAAATACTATATTAAGCACAAATCCTATAAAAAGCAGAAATAGGATGATTAAGCATAAACACTACATTTAGTAGAAATATTATGTTTGAGCAAAAATCCTATGAAAAGCAGAAATACTATATTAGGCACAAATCCTATAAAAAGCAGAAATGGTATGATTAAGCACAAATACTACATTTAGTAGAAATACTTTGTTTTAGCACAAATCCCATAAAAAGCAGAAATACTGTACTATGATTTAGTAGAAAAACTATAATTAATCAGAAATACTAAATTTAGCAGAAATACTATATTAAGCACAAATACTATGAAAAGCAGAAATAGTATGATTAAGCATAAATACTACATTTAGCATAAATACTATATTAAGCACAAATCCTATAAAAGCAGAAATAGTATATTAAGCACAAATCTTATAAAATAGCAGAAACAGTATGATTTAGCACAATAGTAATAAGTTAAACAGAAAAATTGGAAAAGCAAAATGGACAGCTGAAAAAATGCTGAACATGCTGAGGGTCCCTCAAATATACTTGTTAAATGACAAAAATCTGCAAAAAAATTTATTACAGCCACACAATCACAAATATGTACACATGAGGAAACACACATGCACAGAGAGACCCACACACAAGATCCAATTCAGTCAACCAGTCTAAATATATTGAATTTAAATCTTAGAATGAGATCATCCCATTAAAAGCCTTTCTCTCTCTCTCTCTCTCTCTCTCTCTCTCTCTCTGTCACACACACACACACACACACACACACACACACACACACACACACACACACACACACACACAGGGAGAGAGAAGTAAGTTTCTAGGTCAGCCTGGGAGCTGGTGAATTTGAATCCACCAATCAGAGAGGCTGTGCACTTTTCCCCACCAAAACAGGTGCATCTGTTTACACACGCAGCAGCACAGAGAGACACAGGATTTTTGCAGTCTATTTCTCATAGTGACGACTCCCCTCAAACAAATGACCGTAATTTCCTAACCGTAGGGGCTAGAGCGGTCATTCTTACACCGTTTTGTTCAGAAGAGATGGGGGAATCTTCAAGTGTTGACAATTTAATATTAAAATATGAATTTTTAGAGATATATGACATGGATGACTTGTTGACTTAGAAGCCACGAATTCCCCAATATGCAAATTTGAATGCCTGAGACCACATATGTGATTGGCTGGCTGGGAAGCCGTGCAGGCCCTGATTTGTGGATTTGAATTCCTCAGCCCTCAGATATGATTGGCTGGCTTAGAAGCCACGAAGGCCCCAATATGCAAATTTGAATGCCTCAGGACACTTATTTGATTGGCTGGGAAACTGTGCAGGCCCTGATTTGAAAATTTGAATGTCTCAGTCCTCACAGAGGATTGGCTGCCTGGGGACCTGGCAGAAATATATAGAAATACTATTATTAAGCATAAATACTACATTTAGTAGAAATACTATGTTTTAGCACAAATATTATAAAAAGAAGAAAAACTATAATTTAGCAGAAATACTATGTTAGGCACAAATCCTATAAAAAGCAGAAATACTATAATTTAGAACAAATAGTATAAAAAGCAGAAATACTATAATTTAGCAGAAATACTATGTTAGGCACAAATCCTATAAAAAGCAGAAATACTATAATTTAGCAGAAATACTATGTTAGGCACAAATCCTATAAAAAGCAGAAATACTATAATTTAGCAGAAATACTATATTAGGCATAAATCCTATGAAAAGCAGAAATAGTATGATTTAGCAGAAATACTGTATTTAGCACAAGTACCGAAAAGTACCAGAAATACTATGATTTAGCAGAATAGTAATAACTTATTGAAACACAAATGCACAGAGGGACACACAAACACAGGCTCTAATCCAGTCAACCAGTCTAACTATGTTCAATTTAAATCCTACAATGACATGCTGTCAAATAAGGGCAGGGTCCTCTCTCTCCCACTAAACACACACACACACACACACACACACACACACACACACACACACACACACACACACAGGGAGAGAGAAGTTTCTAGGTCAGCCTGGGAGCTGCTGAATTTGAATCCACCAATCAGAGAGGCTGTTTACGTTTTCCCGCCAAAACAGGTGCATCTTTTTACACACGCAGCACAGAGACATAGACCTGCTTCTTTCAGTTTATTTCACATAGTGAGGACTCCCCTCAAACAAATGACCATAATTTCCTAACCATAGGGGCTAGAGCGGTCATTCTTACACCGTTTTGTTCAGAAGAGATGGGGGAATCTTCAAGTGTTGACAATTTATCATTAAAATATGAATTTTTAGAGATATATGACATGGATGACTTGTTGACTTAGAAGCCACGAATTCCCCAATATGCAAATTTGAATACCTGGAGCCCACATACATGATTGGCTGGCTGGGAAGCTGTGCAGGCCCTGATTTGTGGATTTGAATTCCTCAGCCCTCAGATATGATTGGCTGGCTTAGAAGCCATGAAGGCCCCAATATGCAAATTTGAATGCCTCAGGACACATATATGATTGGCTGGGAAGCCGTGCAGGCCCTGATTTGAAAATTTGAATTTCTCAGTCCTCACAGAGGATTGGCTGCCTGGGGACCTGGCAGAAATATATAGAAATACTATGATTAAGCATAAATACTACATTTAGTAGAAATACTATGTTTTAGCACAAATACTATAAAAAGCAGAAATACTATAATTTAGCAGAAATACTATATTAAGCACAAATCCTATAAAAAGCAGAAATAGGATGATTAAGCATAAACACTACATTTAGTAGAAATACTATGTTTGAGCAAAAATCCTATAAAAAGCAGAAATACTATATTAGGCACAAATCCCATAAAAAGCAGAAATAGTATGATTAAGCATAAATACTACATTTAGTAGAAATACTATGTTTTAGCACAAATAGTATAAAAAGCAGAAATATTGTAATTTAGCAGAAATACTATATTAGGCACAAATCTTATAAAATAGCAGAAATAGTATTATTTAGCACAATAGTAATAAGTTAAACAGAAAAATTGGAAAAGCAAAATGGACAGCTGAAAAAATGCTGAACATGCTGAGGGTCCCTCAAATATACTTGTTAAATGAAAAAATCAGCAAAAAAATGCACAGGGAGAGAGAAGTAAGTTTCTAGGTCAGCCTGGGAGCTGCTGAATTTGAATCCACCAATCAGAGAGCCTGTGTACTTTTTCCCGCCAAAACATGTGCCTCTTTTTACACACGCAGCACAGAGAGGCACAGGATTATTGCAGCCTATTTCTCATAGTGAGGACTCCCCTCAAACAAATGACCATAATTTCCAAACTGTAGGGGCTAGAGCGGTCATTCTTACACCGTTTTGTTCAGAAGAGATGGGGGAATCTTCCAGTGTTTACAATTTATCATTAAAATATGAATTATTAAAGATATTTGACTTGTAATGCACCATAACTGAGTAGAGCGAAGCAAAAACTGCCTTGACTTGCCCTCAAACAACGCTTTCTAACTCGAAATCTATTTGGAGTATCGATATCATTCTTTCACCGTAAGAGACAGCAGGCTTTGGTGAACAATCATGGAAATTTTCAGGTCTCTGTGGAAATCCAACAAAAAGTTATGACGAGAGAAAAAAGTGGTTCATTTCCACAGTTTGAAATCTGAAGAAATCTGAGCGAAGGACGAATTTCCTACCCTCAAACAAGTCCAACTCATTTCAGAACGGTAATAGGTGAGAAAGAAATTCTTGAATTGTGAGCGTCAGGGGTGTCTGAAGATATTCGGGGACAAGCCTCATGTCTTAACTTTGCTTCGTTAAGGAGATATGACGATTCGAATATGCCTCTCATTACAGAAATCCAGCGGTGATTTTGAACAAGCTCTCCATTGACTTTATATGGAGAGTTTTCTGACATTGTGTTGGTCTGAGGAGATTTGCGAAAATTCTATAAATCCCACAACAATGATAGTGACATTTCCTGAAAGCCAGCAAAAATACCTACGTTTTGATGTATAATTTGTGGAAGTTGAGTGAAAATTGAGCAAGTAGCAAACAGTTGTTCGGACATGAAGAGAAGACTGCAAAACCTTCAGTGACACACTGGAAGCCAAGAGCATAGCAACCATAACAACGCATGTATTTTGTGAAAAATCACAATTTTGCAACTCAAAACTTTAAGAGGCATAAAAGTAAAACAGTAGAAGATTTGAAAAAGCTGAATCATACCTGAATAGCCCAATAATTTGTGAACATTTTAAAATTTGAATGGTTGTTCTAGGTGAAAATATGAGGAAGTAGTTAAGTTTCAAAAACAAGCAAATTTTAGCAGAATTGCTGAAGTTTCCCATTCATTTCAATGGGACAAATTAAAGGAAAAAAGCTTAATATTTTAAAAAGTATAATAGTTAAAAATACCAAAAGTCATAGCGCACATTAGCAGAAGAAGCAGAATAGTTTAAAATTTGAACGGTGAAAATCGGCTGAAAATTGTGGAAGTAGTTAAGTGCCAAAAAGTGTACGGAAGCAACTAGAATAATAACTAGAAAAATTTGCATTTCCTGCGAAAATGCAGTGTGGATGCTTAAAGCTGAAGCTGTATGCAAAAAGTAGCTGAAAAAGCTGAAAAGTTGCAGAAATTGTAAAAACTTTGCAGAAGCAAAAGAAGTTTGCTAAAATGGAATAACTTAGCAGAACTGCAATATCTTAGAGGAAACATAATACTTGGCAGAAATACAATAGCATAGCAGAATTTAGCAGAAATATTGTAACTTACCAGAAACATAACTTCTCAAAAATACAAGAATTTAGGAGAAATAGTATAAGATAACAGAAAGAATATATTTAGCCAAAAATACTTAAACATTACAGAAACACTATGATTTAGAAAAATAGTACAACAGAGCAGAAATATTGTGATTTACCAGAGACACTGTGATGAACTATGAATATTGTAATTTTAAATTAAGACTATGTTTTAGCACAAATATTATAATTTGGCAGAAATACTATAATTTAGCAGAAATACTATATTAAGCACAAATCCTATAAAAAGCAGAAATGGTATGATTAAGCATAAATACTACATTTAGTAGAAATACTTTGTTTTAGCACAAATCCCATAAAAAGCAGAAATACTGTACTATGATTTAGTAGAAAGACTATAATTAATCAGAAATACTAAATTTAGCAGAAATACTATATTAAGCACAAATCCTATGAAAAGCAGAAATAGTATGATTAAGCATAAATACTACATTTAGCAGAAATACTATATTAAGCACAAATCTTATAAAAAGCAGAAATACTATATTAAGCACAAATCCTATAAAAGCAGAAATAGTATATTAAGCACAAATCTTATAAAATAGCAGAAATAGTGTGATTTAGCACAATAGTAATAAGTTAAACAGAAAAATTGGAAAAGCAAAATGGACAGCTGAAAAAATGCTGAACATGCTGAGGTTCCCTCAAATATACTTGTTAAATGACAAAAATCAGCAAAAAAATTTATGACTGCCACACAATTACAAATATGTACACATGAGGAAACACACATGCACAGAGAGACACACACACAAGATCCAATTCAGTCAACCAGTCTAAATATATTGAATTTGAATCTTACAATGGGATCATCCCATTAAAAGGCTTTCTCTCTCTCTCTCTCTCTCTCTCTCTCTCTCTCTCTCTCACACACACACACACACACACACACACACACACACACACACACACACACACACACACACAGGGAGAGAGAAGTAAGTTTCTAGGTCAGCCTGGGAGCTGGTGAATTTGAATCCACCAATCAGAGAGGCTGTGCACTTTTCCCCACCAAAACAGGTGCATCTGTTTACACACGCAGCAGCACAGAGAGACACAGGATTTTTGCAGTCTATTTCTCATAGTGACGACTCCCCTCAAACAAATGACCGTAATTTCCTAACCGTAGGGGCTAGAACGGTCATTCTTACACCGTTTTGTTCAGAAGAGATGGGGGAATCTTCAAGTGTTGACAATTTATCATTAAAATATGAATTTTTAGAGATATATGACATGGATGACTTGTTGACTTAGAAGCCACGAATTCCCCAATATGCAAATTTGAATGTCTGAGACCACATATGTGATTGGCTGGCTGGGAAGCCGTGCAGGCCCTGATTTGTGGATTTGAATTCCTCAGCCCTCAGATATGATTGGCTGGCTTAGAAGCCACGAAGGCCCCAATATGCAAATTTGAATGCCTCAGGACACTTATTTGATTGGCTGGGAAACAGTGCAGGCCCTGATTTGAAAATTTGAATGTCTAAGTCCTCACAGAGGATTGGCTGCCTGGGGACCTGGCAGAAATATATAGAAATACTATTATTAAGCATAAATACTACATTTAGTAGAAATACTATGTTTTAGCACAAATACTATAAAAAGAAGAAAAACTATAATTTAGCAGAAATACTATATTAAGCACAAATCCTATAAAAAGCAGAAATACTATAATTTAGAACAAATAGTATAAAAAGCAGAAATACTATAATTTAGCAGAAATACTATGTTAGGCACAAATCCTATAAAAAGCAGAAATACTATAATTTAGCAGAAATACTATATTAGGCACAAATCTTATAAAATAGCAGAAATAGTATGATTTAGCACAATAGTAATCAGTTAAACAGAAAAATTGGAAAAGCAAAATGGACAGCTGAAAAAATGCTGAACATGCTGAGGGTCCCTCAAATATACTTGTTAAATGAAAAAATCAGCAAAAAAATGCACAGGGAGAGAGAAGTAAGTTTCTAGGTCAGCCTGGGAGCTGCTGAATTTGAATCCACCAATCAGAGAGCCTGTGTACTTTTTCCCGCCAAAACATGTGCCTCTTTTTACACACGCAGCACAGAGAGGCACAGGATTATTGCAGCCTATTTCTCATAGTGAGGACTCCCCTCAAACAAATGACCATAATTCCCAAACCGTAGGGGCTAGAGCGGTCATTCTTACACCGTTTTGTTCAGAAGAGATGGGGGAATCTTCCAGTGTTTACAATTTATCATTAAAATATGAATTATTAAAGATATTTGACTTCTAATGCACCATAACTGAGTAGAGCGAAGCAAAAACTGCCTTGACTTGCCCTCAAACAACGCTTTGTAACTCGAAATCTATTTGGAGTATCGATATCATTCTTTCACCGTAAGAGACAGCAGGCTTTGGTGAACAGTCATGGAAATTTTCAGGTCTCTGTGGAAATCCAAAAAAAAATTATGACGAGAGAAAAAAGTGGTTCATTTCCACAGTTTGAAATCTGAAGAAATCTGAGCGAAGGACGAATTTCCTACCCTCAAACAAGTCCAACTCATTTCAGAACGGTAATAGGTGAGAAAGAAATTCTTGAATTGTGAGCGTCAGGGGTGTCTGAAGATATTCGGGGACAAGCCTCATGTCTTAAAGTCGCTTCGTTAAGGAGATATGACGATTCGAATATGCCTCTCATTACAGAAATCCAGCGATGATTTTGAACAAGCTCTCCATTGACTTTATATGGAGAGTTTTGAGACCTTGTGTTGGTCTGAGGAGATTTGCAAAAATTCTATAAATCCCACAACAATGATAGTGACATTTTCTGAAAGCCAGCAAAAATACCTACGTTTTGATGTATAATTTGTGGAAGTTGAGTGAAAATTGAGCAAGTAGCAAACAGTTGTTCGGACATGAAGTGAAAATTGCAAAACCTTCAGTGGCACACTGGAAGCCAAGAGCATAGCAACCATAACAACGCATGTATTTTGTGAAAAATCACAATTTTGCAACTCAAAACTTTAAGAGGCATAAAAGTAAAACAGTAAAACATTTGAAAAAGCTGAATCATACCTGAATAGCCCAATAATTTGTGAACATTTTAAAGTTTGAATGGTTGTTCTAGGTGAAAATATGAGGAAGTAGTTAAGTTTCAAAAACAAGCAAATTTTAGCAGAATTGCTGAAGTTTCCCATTCATTTCAATGGGACAAATTAAAGGAAAAAAGCTTAATATTTTAAAAAGTATAATAGTTAAAAATAGCAAAAATCGTAGCGTAAATTAGCAGAAATAGCAGAATAGTTTAAAATTTGAACGGTGAAAATCGGCTGAAAATTGTGGAAGTAGTTAAGTGCCAAAAAGTGTACGGAAGCAACTAGAATAATAATAATA
Source organism: Aulonocara sp. 'chitande type north' Nkhata Bay (assembly GCF_057382095.1). Lineage (NCBI taxonomy): Eukaryota > Metazoa > Chordata > Actinopteri > Cichliformes > Cichlidae > Aulonocara > Aulonocara sp. 'chitande type north' Nkhata Bay. The sequence goes on along the minus strand of NC_141346.1, from coordinate 34,329,015 downwards.
ATAATAATAATAAAGAATAAAGAGAAACAGGAACTCAATAGTGTGGATGCTTAAAGCATCCACACAATAATAAAGAATAAAGAGAAACAGGAACTCAATAGTGTGGATGCTTAAAGCATCCACACAATAATAAAGAATAAAGAGAAACAGGAACTCAATAGTGTGGATGCTTAAAGCATCCACACAATAATAATAATAATAAAGAATAAAGAGAAACAGGAACTCAATAGTGTGGATGCTTAAAGCATCCACACAATAAAGAATAAAGAGAAACAGGAACTCTATAGTGTGGATGCTTAAAGCATCCACACAATAAAGAACTAGAAAAATTTGCATTTCCTGCGAAAATGCAGTGTGGATGCTTTAAAGCTGAAGCTGTATGCAAAAAGTAGCTGAAAAAGCTGAAAAGTTGCAGAAATTGTAAAAACTTTGCAGAAGCAAAAGAAGTTTGCTAAAATGGAATAACTTAGCAGAACTGCAATATCTTAGAGGAAACATAATACTTGGCAGAGATACAATAGCATAGCAGAATTTAGCAGAAATATTGTAACTTACCAGAAACATGATAACTTCTCAAAAATACAAGAATTTAGGAGAAATAGTATAAGATAACAGAAAGAATATATTTAGCCAAAAATACTTAAACATTACAGAAACACTATGATTTAGAAAAATAGTACAACAGAGCAGAAATATTGTGATTTACCAGAGACACTGTGATGAACTATGAATATTGTAATTTTAAATTAAGACTATGTTTTAGCACAAATATTATAATTTGGCAGAAATACTATAATTTAGCACAAATACTATAAAAAGCAGAAATACTATAATTTAGCAGAAATACTATATTAAGCACAAACCCTATAAAAAGCAGAAATACTGTACTATGATTTGGTAGAAAAAACTATAATTAATCAGAAATACTATATTTGGCAGAAATACGGTATTTGGCACAAATCTTATAAAATAGCAGAAATAGTATGATTTAGCACAATAGTAATAACTTAAACAGAAAAATTGGAAAAGCAAAAATGGACAGCTGAAAAAATGATGAACATGCTGAAGGTCCCTCAACTATACTTGTTAAATGAAAAAAATCAGCAAAAAAATCTATAACAGCCACACAATCACAAATATGTACACATAAGAAAACACACATGCACAGAGAGACACACACACAAGATCCAATTCAGTCAACCAGTCTAAATATATTGAATTTGAATCTTAGAATGAGATCATCCCATTAAAAGCCTTTCTCTCTCTCTCTCTCTCTCTCTCTCTCTCTCTCTCTCTCTCTCTCTCTGTCACACACACACACACACACACACACACACACACACACACACAGGGAGAGAAAAGTGAGTTTCTAGGTCAGCCTGGGAGCTGCTGAATTTGAATCCACCAATCAGAGAGCCTGTGCACTCTTTCCCTCCAAAACAGGTGCATCCTTTTTACACACGCAGCACAGAGAGACACAGGATCATTGCAGTCTATTTCTCATAATGACGACTCCCCTCAAACAAATGACCATAATTTCCTAACCGTAGGAGCTAGAGCGGTCATTCTTACACCGTTTTGTTCAGAAGAGATGGGGGAATCTTCAAGTGTTGACAATTTATCATTAAAATATGAATTTTTAGAGATATATGACATGGATGACTTGTTGACTTAGAAGCCACGAATTCCCCAATATGCAAATTTGAATGCCTGAGACCACATATGTGATTGGCTGGCTGGGAAGCCGTGCAGGCCCTGATTTGTGGATTTGAATTCCTCAGCCCTCAGATATGATTGGCTGGCTTAGAAGCCACGAAGGCCCCAATATGCAAATTTGAATGCCTCAGGACACTTATTTGATTGGCTGGGAAACTGTGCAGGCCCTGATTTGAAAATTTGAATGTCTCAGTCCTCACAGAGGATTGGCTGCCTGGGGACCTGGCAGAAATATATAGAAATACTATTATTAAGCATAAATACTACATTTAGTAGAAATATTATGTTTTAGCACAAATATTATAAAAAGAAGAAAAACTATAATTTAGCAGAAATACTATATTAAGCACAAATCCTATAAAAAGCAGAAATACTATAATTTAGAACAAATAGTATAAAAAGCAGAAATACTATAATTTAGCAGAAATACTATGTTAAGCACAAATCCTATAAAAAGCAGAAATACTATAATTTAGCAGAAATACTATGTTAGGCACAAATCCTATAAAAAGCAGAAATACTATAATTTAGCAGAAATACTGTATTTAGCACAAGTACCGAAAAGTACCAGAAATACTATGATTTAGCAGAATAGTAATAACTTATTGAAACACAAATGCACAGAGGGACACACAAACACAGGCTCTAATCCAGTCAACCAGTCTAACTATATTCAATTTAAATCCTACAATGACATGCTGCCAAATAAGGGCAGGGTCCTCTCTCTCCCACTAAACACACACACACACACACACACACACACACACACACACACACACACACAGAGGGAGAGAGCTGCCGAATTTAAATCCACCAATCAGAGTGGCTGTTTACGTTTTCCCGCCAAAACAGGTGCATCTTTTTACACACGCAGCAGCACAGAGAGGCACAGGATTATTGCAGCCTATTTCTCATAGTGAGGACTCCCCTCAAACAAATGACCATAATTTCCTAACCGTAGGGGCTAGAGCGGTCATTCTTACACTGTTTTGTTCAGAAGAGATGGGGGAATCTTCCAGTGTTAACAATTTATCATTAAAATGTGAATTTTTAGAGATATATGACATGGATGACTTGTTGACTTAGAAGCCACGAATTCCCCAATATGCAAATATGAATGCCTGAGACCACATATATGATTGGCTGGCTGGGAAGCCGTGCAGGCCCTGATTTGTGGATTTGAATTCCTCAGCCCTCAGATATGATTGGCTGGCTTAGAAGCCATGAAGGCCCCAATATGCAAATTTGAATGCCTCAGGACACATATATGATTGGCTGGGAAGCCGTGCAGGCCCTGATTTGAAAATTTGAATTTCTCAGTCCTCACAGAGGATTGGCTGCCTGGGGACCTGGCAGAAATATATAGAAATACTATGATTAAGCATAAATACTACATTTAGTAGAAATACTATGTTTTAGCACAAATACTATAAAAAGCAGAAATACTATATTAAGCACAAATCCTATAAAAAGCAGAAATAGGATGATTAAGCATAAACACTACATTTAGTAGAAATACTATGTTTGAGCAAAAATCCTATAAAAAGCAGAAATACTATATTAGGCACAAATCCCATAAAAAGCAGAAATAGTATGATTAAGCATAAATACTACATTTAGTAGAAATACTATGTTTTAGCACAAATAGTATAAAAAGCAGAAATATTATAATTTAGCAGAAATACTATATTAGGCACAAATCTTATAAAATAGCAGAAATAGTATTATTTAGCACAATAGTAATAAGTTAAACAGAAAAATTGGAAAAGCAAAATGGACAGCTGAAAAAATGCTGAACATGCTGAGGGTCCCTCAAATATACTTGTTAAATGAAAAAATCAGCAAAAAAATGCACAGGGAGAGAGAAGTAAGTTTCTAGGTCAGCCTGGGAGCTGCTGAATTTGAATCCACCAATCAGAGAGCCTGTGTACGTTTTCCCGCCAAAACATGTGCCTCTTTTTACACACGCAGCACAGAGAGGCACAGGATTATTGCAGCCTATTTCTCATAGTGAGGACTCCCCTCAAACAAATGACCATAATTTCCAAACCGTAGGGGCTAGAGCGGTCATTCTTACACCGTTTTGTTCAGAAGAGATGGGGGAATCTTCCAGTGTTTACAATTTATCATTAAAATATGAATTATTAAAGATATTTGACTTGTAATGCACCATAACTGAGTAGAGCGAAGCAAAAACTGCCTTGACTTGCCCTCAAACAACGCTTTCTAACTCGAAATCTATTTGGAGTATCGATATCATTCTTTCACCGTAAGAGACAGCAGGCTTTGGTGAACAATCATGGAAATTTTCAGGTCTCTGTGGAAATCCAACAAAAAGTTATGACAAGAGAAAAAAGTGGTTCATTTCCACAGTTTGAAATCTGAAGAAATCTGAGCGAAGGACGAATTTCCTACCCTCAAACAAGTCCAACTCATTTCAGAACGGTAATAGGTGAGAAAGAAATTCTTGAATTGTGAGCGTCAGGGGTGTCTGAAGATATTCGGGGACAAGCCTCATGTCTTAACTTTGCTTCGTTAAGGAGATATGACGATTCGAATATGCCTCTCATTACAGAAATCCAGCGGTGATTTTGAACAAGCTCTCCATTCACTTTATATGGAGAGTTTTCTGACCTTGTGTTAGTCTGAGGAGATTTGCAAAAATTCTATAAATCCCACAACAATGATGGTGACATTTTCTGAAAGCCAGCAAAAATACCTACGTTTTGATGTATAATTTGTGGAAGTTGAGTGAAAATTGAGCAAGTAGCAGGAAGTTGTTCGGACATGAAGTGAAAATTGCAAAACCTTCAGTGGCACACTGGAAGCCAAGAGCATAGCAACCATAACAACACATGTATTTTGTGAAAAATCACAATTTTGCAACTCAAAACTTTAAGAGGCATAAAAGTAAAACAGTAAAAGATTTGAAAAAGCTGAATCATACCTGAATAGCCCAATAATTTGTGAACATTTTAAAGTTTGAATGGTTGTTCTAGGTGAAAATATGAGGAAGTAGTTAAGTTTCAAAAACAAGCAAATTTTAGCAGAATTGCTGAAGTTTCCCATTCATTTCAATGGGACAAATTAAAGGAAAAAAGCTTAATATTTTAAAAAGTATAATAGTTAAAAATAGCAAAAATCGTAGCAGGAATTAGCAAAAATAGCTGAATAGTTTAAAATTTGAACGGTGAAAATCGGCTGAAAATTGTGGAAGTAGTTTAACGGCGAAAAGTGTACGGAAGCAACTAGAATAATAATAATAACTAGAAAAATTTGCATTTCCTGCGAAAATGCAGTGTGGATGCTTAAAGCTGAAGCTGTATGCAAAAACTAGCTGAAAAAGCTGAAAAGTTGCAGAAATTGTAAAAACTTTGCAGAAGCAAAAGAAGTTTGCTAAAATGGAATAACTTAGCAGAACTGCAATATCTTAGAGGAAACATAATACTTGGCAGAAATACAATAGCATAGCAGAATTTAGCAGAAATATTGTAACTTACCAGAAACATGATAACTTCTCAAAAATACAAGAATTTAGGAGAAATAGTATAAGATAACAGAAAGAATATATTTAGCCAAAAATACTTAAACATTACAGAAACACTATGATTTAGAAAAATAGTACAACAGAGCAGAAATATTGTGATTTACCAGAGACACTGTGATGAACTATGAATATTGTAATTTTAAATTGAGACTATGTTTTAGCACAAATATTATAATTTGGCAGAAATACTATAATTTAGCAGAAATACTATATTAATCACAAATCCTATAAAAAGCAGAAATGGTATGATTAAGCACAAATACTACATTTAGTAGAAATACTTTGTTTTAGCACAAATCCCATAAAAAGCAGAAATACTGTACTATGATTTAGTAGAAAAACTATAATTAATCAGAAATACTAAATTTAGCAGAAATACTATATTAAGCACAAATCCTATGAAAAGCAGAAATAATATGATTAAGCATAAATACTACATTTAGCAGAAATACTATATTAAGCACAAATCCTATAAAAGCAGAAATAGTATATTAAGCACAAATCTTATAAAATAGCAGAAATAGTATGATTTAGCACAATAGTAATAAGTTAAACAGAAAAATTGGAAAAGCAAAATGGACAACTGAAAAAATGCTGAACATGCTGAGGGTCCCTCAAATATACTTGTTAAATGACAAAAATCTGCAAAAAAATTTATTACAGCCACACAATCACAAATATGTACACATGAGGAAACACACATGCACAGAGAGACCCACACACAAGATCCAATTCAGTCAACCAGTCTAAATATATTGAATTTAAATCTTAGAATGAGATCATCCCATTAAAAGCCTTTCTCTCTCTCTCTCTCTCTCTCTCTCTCTCTCTCTGTCACACACACACACACACACACACACACACACACACACACACACACACACACACACACACACACAGGGAGAGAGAAGTAAGTTTCTAGGTCAGCCTGGGAGCTGGTGAATTTGAATCCACCAATCAGAGAGGCTGTGCACTTTTCCCCACCAAAACAGGTGCATCTGTTTACACACGCAGCAGCACAGAGAGACACAGGATTTTTGCAGTCTATTTCTCATAGTGACGACTCCCCTCAAACAAATGACCGTAATTTCCTAACCGTAGGGGCTAGAACGGTCATTCTTACACCGTTTTGTTCAGAAGAGATGGGGTAATCTTCCAGTGTTAACAATTTAATATTAAAATATGAATTTTTAGAGATATATGACATGGATGACTTGTTGACTTAGAAGCCACGAATTCCCCAATATGCAAATTTGAATGCCTGAGACCACATATGTGATTGGCTGGCTGGGAAGCCGTGCAGGCCCTGATTTGTGGATTTGAATTCCTCAGCCCTCAGATATGATTGGCTGGCTTAGAAGCCACGAAGGCCCCAATATGCAAATTTGAATGCCTCAGGACACTTATTTGATTGGCTGGGAAACTGTGCAGGCCCTGATTTGAAAATTTGAATGTCTCAGTCCTCACAGAGGATTGGCTGCCTGGGGACCTGGCAGAAATATATAGAAATACTATTATTAAGCATAAATACTACATTTAGTAGAAATACTATGTTTTAGCACAAATATTATAAAAAGAAGAAAAACTATAATTTAGCAGAAATACTATATTAAGCACAAATCCTATAAAAAGCAGAAATACTATAATTTAGAACAAATAGTATAAAAAGCAGAAATACTATAATTTAGCAGAAATACTATGTTAGGCACAAATCCTATAAAAAGCAGAAATACTATAATTTAGCAGAAATACTATAAAAAGCAGAAATACTATAATTTAGCAGAAATACTATATTAGGCATAAATCCTATGAAAAGCAGAAATAGTATGATTTAGCAGAAATACTGTATTTAGCACAAGTACCGAAAAGTACCAGAAATACTATGATTTAGCAGAATAGTAATAACTTATTGAAACACAAATGCACAGAGGGACACACAAACACAGGCTCTAATCCAGTCAACCAGTCTAACTATGTTCAATTTAAATCCTACAATGACATGCTGTCAAATAAGGGCAGGGTCCTCTCTCTCCCACTAAACACACACACACACACACACACACACACACACACACACACACACACACACACACACAGAGGGAGAGAGCTGCCGAATTTAAATCCACCAATCAGAGTGGCTGTTTACGTTTTCCCGCCAAAACAGGTGCATCTTTTTACACACGCAGCAGCACAGAGAGGCACAGGATTATTGCAGCCTATTTCACATAGTGAGGATTCCCCTCAAACAAATGACCATAATTTCCTAACCATAGGGGCTAGAGCGGTCATTCTTACACCGTTTTGTTCAGAAGAGATGGGGGAATCTTCAAGTGTTGACAATTTATCATTAAAATATGAATTTTTAGAGATATATGACATGGATGACTTGTTGACTTAGAAGCCACGAATTCCCCAATATGCAAATTTGAATACCTGGAGCCCACATACATGATTGGCTGGCTGGGAAGCTGTGCAGGCCCTGATTTGTGGATTTGAATTCCTCAGCCCTCAGATATGATTAGCTGGCTTAGAAGCCATGAAGGCCCCAATATGCAAATTTGAATGCCTCAGGACACATATATGATTGGCTGGGAAGCCGTGCAGGCCCTGATTTGAAAATTTGAATTTCTCAGTCCTCACAGAGGATTGGCTGCCTGGGGACCTGGCAGAAATATATAGAAATACTATGATTAAGCATAAATACTACATTTAGTAGAAATACTATGTTTTAGCACAAATACTATAAAAAGCAGAAATACTATAATTTAGCAGAAATACTGTATTAAGCACAAATCCTATAAAAAGCAGAAATAGGATGATTAAGCATAAACACTACATTTAGTAGAAATACTATGTTTGAGCAAAAATCCTATAAAAAGCAGAAATACTATATTAGGCACAAATCCCATAAAAAGCAGAAATAGGATGATTAAGCATAAATACTACATTTAGTAGAAATACTATGTTTTAGCACAAATAGTATAAAAAGCAGAAATATTGTAATTTAGCAGAAATGCTATATTAGGCACAAATCTTATAAAATAGCAGAAATAGTATTATTTAGCACAATAGTAATAAGTTAAACAGAAAAATTGGAAAAGCAAAATGGACAGCTGAAAAAATGCTGAACATGCTGAGGGTCCCTCAAATATACTTGTTAAATGAAAAAATCAGCAAAAAAATGCACAGGGAGAGAGAAGTAAGTTTCTAGGTCAGCCTGGGAGCTGCTGAATTTGAATCCACCAATCAGAGAGCCTGTGTACTTTTTCCCGCCAAAACATGTGCCTCTTTTTACACACGCAGCACAGAGAGGCACAGGATTATTGCAGCCTATTTCTCATAGTGAGGACTCCCCTCAAACAAATGACCATAATTTCCAAACCGTAGGGGCTAGAGCGGTCATTCTTACACCGTTTTGTTCAGAAGAGATGGGGGAATCTTCCAGTGTTTACAATTTATCATTAAAATATGAATTATTAAAGATATTTGACTTGTAATGCACCATAACTGAGTAGAGCGAAGCAAAAACTGCCTTGACTTGCCCTCAAACAACGCTTTCTAACTCGAAATCTATTTGGAGTATCGATATCATTCTTTCACCGTAAGAGACAGCAGGCTTTGGTGAACAATCATGGAAATTTTCAGGTCTCTGTGGAAATCCAACAAAAAGTTATGACGAGAGAAAAAAGTGGTTCATTTCCACAGTTTGAAATCTGAAGAAATCTGAGCGAAGGACGAATTTCCTACCCTCAAACAAGTCCAACTCATTTCAGAACGGTAATAGGTGAGAAAGAAATTCTTGAATTGTGAGCGTCAGGGGTGTCTGAAGATATTCGGGGACAAGCCTCATGTCTTAACTTTGCTTCGTTAAGGAGATATGACGATTCGAATATGCCTCTCATTACAGAAATCCAGCGGTGATTTTGAACAAGCTCTCCATTCACTTTATATGGAGAGTTTTCTGACCTTGTGTTAGTCTGAGGAGATTTGCAAAAATTCTATAAATCCCACAACAATGATGGTGACATTTTCTGAAAGCCAGCAAAAATACCTACGTTTTGATGTATAATTTGTGGATGTTGAGTGAAAATTGAGCAAGTAGCAAACAGTTGTTCGGACATGAAGAGAAGACTGCAAAACCTTCAGTGACACACTGGAAGCCAAGAGCATAGCAACCATAACAACGCATGTATTTTGTGAAAAATCACAATTTTGCAACTCAAAACTTTAAGAGGCATAAAAGTAAAACAGTAGAAGATTTGAAAAAGCTGAATCATACCTGAATAGCCCAATAATTTGTGAACATTTTAAAATTTGAATGGTTGTTCTAGGTGAAAATATGAGGAAGTAGTTAAGTTTCAAAAACAAGCAAATTTTAGCAGAATTGCAGAAGTTTCCCATTCATTTCAATGGGACAAATTAAAGGAAAAAAGTGGAATATTTTAAAAAGTATAATAGTTAAAAATAGCAAAAATCGTAGCAGGAAAGAGCAAAAATAGCAGAATAGTTTAAAATTTGAACGGTGAAAATCGGCTGAAAATTGTGGAAGTAGTTAAACGGCGAAAAGTGTACGGAAGCAACTAGAATAATAATAATAACTAGAAAAATTTGCATTTCCTGCGAAAATGCAGTGTGGATGCTTAAAGCTGAAGCTGTATGCAAAAAGTAGCTGAAAAAGCTGAAAAGTTGCAGAAATTGTAAAAACTTTGCAGAAGCAAAAGAAGTTTGCTAAAATGGAATAACTTAGCAGAACTGCAATATCTTAGAGGAAACATAATACTTGGCAGAGATACAATAGCATAGCAGAATTTAGCAGAAATATTGTAACTTACCAGAAACATGATAACTTCTCAAAAATACAAGAATTTAGGAGAAATAGTATAAGATAACAGAAAGAATATATTTAGCCAAAAATACTTAAACATTACAGAAACACTATGATTTAGAAAAATAGTACAACAGAGCAGAAATATTGTGATTTACCAGAGACACTGTGATGAACTATGAATATTGTAATTTTAAATTAAGACTATGTTTTAGCACAAATATTATAATTTGGCAGAAATACTATAATTTAGCACAAATACTATAAAAAGCAGAAATACTATAATTTAGCAGAAATACTATATTAAGCACAAACCCTATAAAAAGCAGAAATACTGTACTATGATTTGGTAGAAAAAACTATAATTAATCAGAAATACTATATTTGGCAGAAATACGGTATTTGGCACAAATCTTATAAAATAGCAGAAATAGTATGATTTAGCACAATAGTAATAACTTAAACAGAAAAATTGGAAAAGCAAAAATGGACAGCTGAAAAAATGATGAACATGCTGAAGGTCCCTCAACTATACTTGTTAAATGAAAAAAATCAGCAAAAAAATCTATAACAGCCACACAATCACAAATATGTACACATAAGAAAACACACATGCACAGAGAGACACACACACAAGATCCAATTCAGTCAACCAGTCTAAATATATTGAATTTGAATCTTAGAATGAGATCATCCCATTAAAAGCCTTTCTCTCTCTCTCTCTCTCTCTCTCTGTCACACACACACACACACACACACACACACACACACACACACACACACACACACACACAGGGAGAGAAAAGTGAGTTTCTAGGTCAGCCTGGGAGCTGCTGAATTTGAATCCACCAATCAGAGAGCCTGTGCACTCTTTCCCTCCAAAACAGGTGCATCCTTTTTACACACGCAGCACAGAGAGACACAGGATCATTGCAGTCTATTTCTCATAATGACGACTCCCCTCAAACAAATGACCATAATTTCCTAACCGTAGGAGCTAGAACGGTCATTCTTACACCGTTTTGTTCAGAAGAGATGGGGGAATCTTCAAGTGTTGACAATTTATCATTAAAATATGAATTTTTAGAGATATATGACATGGATGACTTGTTGACTTAGAAGCCACGAATTCCCCAATATGCAAATTTGAATGCCTGAGACCACATATGTGATTGGCTGGCTGGGAAGCCGTGCAGGCCCTGATTTGTGGATTTGAATTCCTCAGCCCTCAGATATGATTGGCTGGCTTAGAAGGCCCCAATATGCAAATTTGAATGCCTCAGGACACTTATTTGATTGGCTGGGAAACTGTGCAGGCCCTGATTTGAAAATTTGAATGTCTCAGTCCTCACAGAGGATTGGCTGCCTGGGGACCTGGCAGAAATATATAGAAATACTATTATTAAGCATAAATACTACATTTAGTAGAAATACTATGTTTTAGCACAAATATTATAAAAAGAAGAAAAACTATAATTTAGCAGAAATACTATATTAAGCACAAATCCTATAAAAAGCAGAAATACTATAATTTAGAACAAATAGTATAAAAAGCAGAAATACTATAATTTAGCAGAAATACTATATTAGGCATAAATCCTATGAAAAGCAGAAATAGTATGATTTAGCAGAAATACTGTATTTAGCACAAGTACCGAAAAGTACCAGAAATACTATGATTTAGCAGAATAGTAATAACTTATTGAAACACAAATGCACAGAGGGACACACAAACACAGGCTCTAATCCAGTCAACCAGTCTAACTATATTCAATTTAAATCCTACAATGACATGCTGCCAAATAAGGGCAGGGTCCTCTCTCTCCCACTAAACACACACACACACACACACACACACACACACACACACACACACACACACAGAGGGAGAGAGCTGCCGAATTTAAATCCACCAATCAGAGTGGCTGTTTACGTTTTCCCGCCAAAACAGGTGCATCTTTTTACACACGCAGCAGCACAGAGAGGCACAGGATTATTGCAGCCTATTTCTCATAGTGAGGACTCCCCTCAAACAAATGACCATAATTTCCTAACCGTAGGGGCTAGAGCGGTCATTCTTACACTGTTTTGTTCAGAAGAGATGGGGGAATCTTCCAGTGTTAACAATTTATCATTAAAATGTGAATTTTTAGAGATATATGACATGGATGACTTGTTGACTTAGAAGCCACGAATTCCCCAATATGCAAATATGAATGCCTGAGACCACATATATGATTGGCTGGCTGGGAAGCCGTGCAGGCCCTGATTTGTGGATTTGAATTCCTCAGCCCTCAGATATGATTGGCTGGCTTAGAAGCCATGAAGGCCCCAATATGCAAATTTGAATGCCTCAGGACACATATATGATTGGCTGGGAAGCGTGCAGGCCCTGATTTGAAAATTTGAATTTCTCAGTCCTCACAGAGGATTGGCTGCCTGGGGACCTGGCAGAAATATATAGAAATACTATGATTAAGCATAAATACTACATTTAGTAGAAATACTATGTTTTAGCACAAATACTATAAAAAGCAGAAATACTATAATTTAGCAGAAATACTATATTAAGCACAAATCCTATAAAAAGCAGAAATAGGATGATTAAGCATAAACACTACATTTAGTAGAAATACTATGTTTGAGCAAAAATCCTATAAAAAGCAGAAATACTATATTAGGCACAAATCCCATAAAAAGCAGAAATAGTATGATTAAGCATAAATACTACATTTAGTAGAAATACTATGTTTTAGCACAAATAGTATAAAAAGCAGAAATATTGTAATTTAGCAGAAATACTATATTAGGCACAAATCCTATAAAAAGCAGAAATAGTATGATTAAGCATAAATACTACATTTAGTAGAAATACTATGTTTTAGCACAAATATTATAAAAAGAAGAAAAACTATAATTTAGCAGAAATACTATATTAAGCACAAATCCTATAAAAAGCAGAAATACTATAATTTAGAACAAATAGTATAAAAAGCAGAAATACTATAATTTAGCAGAAATACTATGTTAAGCACAAATCCTATAAAAAGCAGAAATACTATAATTTAGCAGAAATACTATGTTAGGCACAAATCCTATAAAAAGCAGAAATACTATAATTTAGCAGAAATACTATATTAGGCATAAATCCTATGAAAAGCAGAAATAGTATGATTTAGCAGAAATACTGTATTTAGCACAAGTACCGAAAAGTACCAGAAATACTATGATTTAGCAGAATAGTAATAACTTATTGAAACACAAATGCACAGAGGGACACACAAACACAGGCTCTAATCCAGTCAACCAGTCTAACTATATTCAATTTAAATCCTACAATGACATGCTGCCAAATAAGGGCAGGGTCCTCTCTCTCCCACTAAACACACACACACACACACACACACACACACACACACACACACACACACACACACACACACACAGAGGGAGAGAGCTGCCGAATTTAAATCCACCAATCAGAGTGGCTGTTTACGTTTTCCCGCCAAAACAGGTGCATCTTTTTACACACGCAGCAGCACAGAGAGGCACAGGATTATTGCAGCCTATTTCTCATAGTGAGGACTCCCCTCAAACAAATGACCATAATTTCCTAACCGTAGGGGCTAGAGCGGTCATTCTTACACTGTTTTGTTCAGAAGAGATGGGGGAATCTTCCAGTGTTAACAATTTATCATTAAAATGTGAATTTTTAGAGATATATGACATGGATGACTTGTTGACTTAGAAGCCACGAATTCCCCAATATGCAAATATGAATGCCTGAGACCACATATATGATTGGCTGGCTGGGAAGCCGTGCAGGCCCTGATTTGTGGATTTGAATTCCTCAGCCCTCAGATATGATTGGCTGGCTTAGAAGCCATGAAGGCCCCAATATGCAAATTTGAATGCCTCAGGACACATATATGATTGGCTGGGAAGCCGTGCAGGCCCTGATTTGAAAATTTGAATTTCTCAGTCCTCACAGAGGATTGGCTGCCTGGGGACCTGGCAGAAATATATAGAAATACTATGATTAAGCATAAATACTACATTTAGTAGAAATACTATGTTTTAGCACAAATACTATAAAAAGCAGAAATACTATAATTTAGCAGAAATACTATATTAAGCACAAATCCTATAAAAAGCAGAAATAGGATGATTAAGCATAAACACTACATTTAGTAGAAATACTATGTTTGAGCAAAAATCCTATAAAAAGCAGAAATACTATATTAGGCACAAATCCCATAAAAAGCAGAAATAGTATGATTAAGCATAAATACTACATTTAGTAGAAATACTATGTTTTAGCACAAATAGTATAAAAAGCAGAAATATTGTAATTTAGCAGAAATACTATATTAGGCACAAATCTTATAAAATAGCAGAAATAGTATTATTTAGCACAATAGTAATAAGTTAAACAGAAAAATTGGAAAAGCAAAATGGACAGCTGAAAAAATGCTGAACATGCTGAGGGTCCCTCAAATATACTTGTTAAATGAAAAAATCAGCAAAAAAATGCACAGGGAGAGAGAAGTAAGTTTCTAGGTCAGCCTGGGAGCTGCTGAATTTGAATCCACCAATCAGAGAGCCTGTGTACTTTTTCCCGCCAAAACATGTGCCTCTTTTTACACACGCAGCACAGAGAGGCACAGGATTATTGCAGCCTATTTCTCATAGTGAGGACTCCCCTCAAACAAATGACCATAATTTCCAAACCGTAGGGGCTAGAGCGGTCATTCTTACACCGTTTTGTTCAGAAGAGATGGGGGAATCTTCCAGTGTTTACAATTTATCATTAAAATATGAATTATTAAAGATATTTGACTTCTAATGCACCATAACTGAGTAGAGCGAAGCAAAAACTGCCTTGACTTGCCCTCAAACAACGCTTTGTGACTTGAAATCTATTTGGAGTATCGATATCATTCTTTCACCGTAAGAGACAGCAGGCTTTGGTGAACAATCATGGAAATTTTCAGGTCTCTGTGGAAATCCAACAAAAAGTTATGACGAGAGAAAAAAGTGGTTCATTTCCACAGTTTGAAATCTGAAGAAATCTGAGCGAAGGACGAATTTCCTACCCTCAAACAAGTCCAACTCATTTCAGAACGGTAATAGGTGAGAAAGAAATTCTTGAATTGTGAGCGTCAGGGGTGTCTGAAGATATTCGGGGACAAGCCTCATGTCTTAACTTTGCTTCGTTAAGGAGATATGACGATTCGAATATGCCTCTCATTACAGAAATCCAGCGGTGATTTTGAACAAGCTCTCCATTCACTTTATATGGAGAGTTTTCTGACATTGTGTTGGTCTGAGGAGATTTGCCAAAATTCTATAAATCCCACAACAATGATAGTGACATTTCCTGAAAGCCAGCAAAAATACCTACGTTTTGATGTATAATTTGTGGAAGTTGAGTGAAAATTGAGCAAGTAGCAAACAGTTGTTCCGACATGAAGAGAAGACTGCAAAACCTTCAGTGACACACTGGAAGCCAAGAGCATAGCAACCATAACAACACATGTATTTTGTGAAAAATCACAATTTTGCAACTCAAAACTTTAAGAGGCATAAAAGTAAAACAGTAAAAGATTTGAAAAAGCTGAATCATACCTGAATAGCCCAATAATTTGTGAACATTTTAAAGTTTGAATGGTTGTTCTAGGTGAAAATATGAGGAAGTAGTTAAGTTTCAAAAACAAGCAAATTTTAGCAGAATTGCTGAAGTTTCCCATTCATTTCAATGGGACAAATTAAAGGAAAAAAGCTTAATATTTTAAAAAGTATAATAGTTAAAAATAGCAAAAATCGTAGCAGGAATTAGCAAAAATAGCTGAATAGTTTAAAATTTGAACGGTGAAAATCGGCTGAAAATTGTGGAAGTAGTTTAACGGCGAAAAGTGTACGGAAGCAACTAGAATAATAATAATAACTAGAAAAATTTGCATTTCCTGCGAAAATGCAGTGTGGATGCTTAAAGCTGAAGCTGTATGCAAAAAGTAGCTGAAAAAGCTGAAAAGTTGCAGAAATTGTAAAAACTTTGCAGAAGCAAAAGAAGTTTGCTAAAATGGAATAACTTAGCAGAACTGCAATATCTTAGAGGAAACATAATACTTGGCAGAGATACAATAGCATAGCAGAATTTAGCAGAAATATTGTAACTTACCAGAAACATGATAACTTCTCAAAAATACAAGAATTTAGGAGAAATAGTATAAGATAACAGAAAGAATTTATTTAGCCAAAAATACTTAAACATTACAGAAACACTATGATTTAGAAAACTAGTACAACAGAGCAGAAATATTGTGATTTACCAGAGACACTGTGATGAACTATGAATATTGTAATTTTAAATTAAGACTATGTTTTAGCACAAATATTATAATTTGGCAGAAATACTATAATTTAGCAGAAATACTATATTAAGCACAAATCCTATAAAAAGCAGAAATGGTATGATTAAGCATAAATACTACATTTAGTAGAAATACTTTGTTTTAGCACAAATCCCATAAAAAGCAGAAATACTGTACTATGATTTAGTAGAAAGACTATAATTAATCAGAAATACTAAATTTAGCAGAAATACTATATTAAGCACAAATCCTATGAAAAGCAGAAATAGTATGATTAAGCATAAATACTACATTTAGCAGAAATACTATATTAAGCACAAATCTTATAAAAAGCAGAAATACTATATTAAGCACAAATCCTATAAAAGCAGAAATAGTATATTAAGCACAAATCTTATAAAATAGCAGAAATAGTATGATTTAGCACAATAGTAATAAGTTAAACAGAAAAATTGGAAAAGCAAAATGGACAGCTGAAAAAATGCTGAACATGCTGAGGGTCCCTCAAATATACTTGTTAAATGACAAAAATCTGAAAAAAAATTTATGACAGCCACACAATTACAAATATGTACACATGAGGAAACACACATGCACAGAGAGACACACACACAAGATCCAATTCAGTCAACCAGTCTAACTATATTCAATTTAAATCCTACAATGACATGCTGCCAAATAAGGGCAGGGTCCTCTCTCTCCCACTAAACACAAACACACACACACACACACACACACACACACACACACACACACAGACAGACACAGAGGGAGAGAGCTGCCGAATTTAAATCCACCAATCAGAGTGGCTGTTTACGTTTTCCCGCCAAAACAGGTGCATCTTTTTACACACGCAGCACAGAGAGGCACAGGATTATTGCAGCCTATTTCTCATAGTGAGGACTCCCCACAAACAAATGACCATAATTTCCTAACCGTAGGGGCTAGAACGGTCATTCTTAAACTGTTTTGTTCAGAAGAGATGGGGGAATCTTCCAGTGTTAACAATTTATCATTAAAATGTGAATTTTTAGAGATATACGACATGGATGACTTGTTGACTTAGAAGCCACGAATTCCCCAATATGCAAATTTGAATGCCTGAGGCCACATATATGATTGGCTGCCTGGGAAGCCGTGCAGGCCCTGATTTGTGGATTTGAATTCCTCAGCCCTCAGATATGATTGGCTGGCTTAGAAGCCATGAAGGCCCCAATATGCAAATTTGAATGCCTCAGGACACATATATGATTGGCTGGGAAACCGTGCAGGCCCTGATTTGAAAATTTGAATGTCTAAGTCCTCACAGAGGATTGGCTGCCTGGGGACCTGGCAGAAATATATAGAAATACTATGATTAAGCATAAATACTACATTTAGTAGAAATACTATGTTTTAGCACAAATACTATAAAAAGCAGAATTACTATAATTTAGCAGAAATACTATATTAAGCACAAATCCTATAAAAAGCAGAAATAGCATGATTAAGCATAAACACTACATTTAGTAGAAATATTATGTTTGAGCAAAAATCCTATAAAAAGCAGAAATACTATATTAGGCACAAATCCCATAAAAAGCAGAAATAGTATATTAAGCACAAATCTTATAAAATAGCAGAAACAGTATGATTTAGCACAATAGTAATAAGTTAAACAGAAAAATTGGAAAAGCAAAATGGACAGCTGAAAAAATGCTGAACATGCTGAGGGTCCCTCAAATATACTTGTTAAATGACAAAAATCTGCAAAAAAATTTATTACAGCCACACAATCACAAATATGTACACATGAGGAAACACACATGCACAGAGAGACCCACACACAAGATCCAATTCAGTCAACCAGTCTAAATATATTGAATTTAAATCTTAGAATGAGATCATCCCATTAAAAGCCTTTCTCTCTCTCTCTCTCTCTCTCTCTCTCTCTCTCTCTGTCACACACACACACACACACACACACACACACAGGGAGAGAGAAGTAAGTTTCTAGGTCAGCCTGGGAGCTGGTGAATTTGAATCCACCAATCAGAGAGGCTGTGCACTTTTCCCCACCAAAACAGGTGCATCTGTTTACACACGCAGCAGCACAGAGAGACACAGGATTTTTGCAGTCTATTTCTCATAGTGACAACTCCCCTCAAACAAATGACCGTAATTTCCTAACCGTAGGGGCTAGAACGGTCATTCTTACACCGTTTTGTTCAGAAGAGATGGGGGAATCTTCAAGTGTTGACAATTTAATATTAAAATATGAATTTTTAGAGATATATGACATGGATGACTTGTTGACTTAGAAGCCACGAATTCCCCAATATGCAAATTTGAATGCCTGAGACCACATATGTGATTGGCTGGCTGGGAAGCCGTGCAGGCCCTGATTTGTGGATTTGAATTCCTCAGCCCTCAGATATGATTGGCTGGCTTAGAAGCCACGAAGGCCCCAATATGCAAATTTGAATGCCTCAGGACACTTATTTGATTGGCTGGGAAACTGTGCAGGCCCTGATTTGAAAATTTTAATGTCTCAGTCCTCACAGAGGATTGGCTGCCTGGGGACCTGGCAGAAATATATAGAAATACTATTATTAAGCATAAATACTACATTTAGTAGAAATACTATGTTTTAGCACAAATATTATAAAAAGAAGAAAAACTATAATTTAGCAGAAATACTATATTAAGCACAAATCCTATAAAAAGCAGAAATACTATAATTTAGCAGAAATACTATGTTAGGCACAAATCCTATAAAAAGCAGAAATACTATAATTTAGCAGAAATACTATGTTAGGCACAAATCCTATAAAAAGCAGAAATACTATAATTTAGCAGAAATACTATATTAGGCATAAATCCTATGAAAAGCAGAAATAGTATGATTTAGCAGAAATACTGTATTTAGCACAAGTACCGAAAAGTACCAGAAATACTATGATTTAGCAGAATAGTAATAACTTATTGAAAC
Organism: Aulonocara sp. 'chitande type north' Nkhata Bay; assembly: GCF_057382095.1. NCBI lineage: Eukaryota > Metazoa > Chordata > Actinopteri > Cichliformes > Cichlidae > Aulonocara > Aulonocara sp. 'chitande type north' Nkhata Bay. Next base: position 34,309,582 of record NC_141346.1, on the reverse strand, counting down.
ACAAATGCACAGAGGGACACACAAACACAGGCTCTAATCCAGTCAACCAGTCTAACTATGTTCAATTTAAATCCTACAATGACATGCTGTCAAATAAGGGCAGGGTCCTCTCTCTCCCACTAAACAAACACACACACACACACACACACACACACACACACACACACACACACAGGGAGAGAGGACTAAGTTTATAGGTCAGCCTGGGAGCTGCTGAATTTGAATCCACCAATCAGAGAGGCTGTTTACGTTTTCCCGCCAAAACAGGTGCATCTTTTTACACACGCAGCACAGAGACATAGACCTGCTTCTTTCAGTTTATTTCACATAGTGAGGATTCCCCTCAAACAAATGACCATAATTTCCTAACCATAGGGGCTAGAGCGGTCATTCTTACACCGTTTTGTTCAGAAGAGATGGGGGAATCTTCAAGTGTTGACAATTTATCATTAAAATATGAATTTTTAGAGATATATGACATGGATGACTTGTTGACTTAGAAGCCACGAATTCCCCAATATGCAAATTTGAATACCTGGAGCCCACATACATGATTGGCTGGCTGGGAAGCTGTGCAGGCCCTGATTTGTGGATTTGAATTCCTCAGCCCTCAGATATGATTGGCTGGCTTAGAAGCCATGAAGGCCCCAATATGCAAATTTGAATGCCTCAGGACACATATATGATTGGCTGGGAAACCGTGCAGGCCCTGATTTGAAAATTTGAATGTCTAAGTCCTCACAGAGGATTGGCTGCCTGGGGACCTGGCAGAAATATATAGAAATACTATGATTAAGCATAAATACTACATTTAGTAGAAATACTATGTTTTAGCACAAATCCTATAAAAAGCAGAAATACTATATTAGGTACAAATCCTATAAAAAGCAGAAATACTATATTAGGCACAAATCCTATAAAAAGCAGAAATACTATATTAGGCACAAATAGTATAAAAAGCAGAAATACTATAATTTAGCAGAAATACTATGTTTGGCACAAATCCTATAAAAATAATAAATACTATAATTTAGCAGAAATACTATATTAGGCACAAATCTTATGAAAAGCAGAAATAGTATGATTTAGCAGAATAGTAATAACTTACAAAATTACAAATATGGAGGCATATTGAAACAGAAATGCACAGAGGGACACACAAACACAGGCTCTAATCCAGTCAACGAGTCTAACTATATTCAATTTAAATCCTACAATGACATGCTGCCAAATAAGGGCAGGGTCCTCTCTCTCCCACTAAACACACACACACACACACACACACACACACACACACACACACACACACACACACACACACAGACACAGAGGGAGAGAGCTGCCGAATTTAAATCCACCAATCAGAGTGGCTGTTTACGTTTTCCCGCCAAAACAGGTGCATCTTTTTACACACGCAGCACAGAGAGGCACAGGATTATTGCAGCCTATTTCTCATAGTGAGGACTCCCCACAAACAAATGACCATAATTTCCTAACCGTAGGGGCTAGAACGGTCATTCTTAAACCGTTTTGTTCAGAAGAGATGGGGGAATCTTCCAGTGTTAACAATTTATCATTAAAATGTGAATTTTTAGAGATATACGACATGGATGACTTGTTGACTTAGAAGCCACGAATTCCCCAATATGCAAATTTGAATGCCTGAGGCCACATATATGATTGGCTGCCTGGGAAGCCGTGCAGGCCCTGATTTGTGGATTTGAATTCCTCAGCCCTCAGATATGATTGGCTGGCTTAGAAGCCATGAAGGCCCCAATATGCAAATTTGAATGCCTCAGGACACATATATGATTGGCTGGGAAACCGTGCAGGCCCTGATTTGAAAATTTGAATGTCTAACTCCTCACAGAGGATTGGCTGCCTGGGGACCTGGCAGAAATATATAGAAATACTATGATTAAGCATAAATACTACATTTAGTAGAAATACTATGTTTTAGCACAAATACTATAAAAAGCAGAAATACTATAATTTAGCAGAAATACTATATTAAGCACAAATCCTATAAAAAGCAGAAATACTATATTAAGCACAAATTCTATAAAAAGCAGAAATACTATATTAAGCACAAATTCTATAAAAAGCAGAAATACTATATTAAGCACAAATCTTGTAAAATAGCAGAAACAGTATGATTTAGCACAATAGTAATAAGTTAAACAGAAAAATTGGAAAAGCAAAATGGACAGCTGAAAAAATGCTGAACATGCTGAGGGTCCCTCAAATATACTTGTTAAATGAAAAAATCAGCAAAAAAATGCACAGGGAGAGAGAAGTAAGTTTCTAGGTCAGCCTGGGAGCTGCTTAATTTGAATCCACCAATCAGAGAGCCTGTGTACTTTTTCCCGCCAAAACAGGTGCATCTTTTTACACACGCAGCAGAGAGAGGCACAGGATTATTGCAGCCTATTTCTCATAGTGAGGACTCCCCTCAAACAAATGACCATAATTTCTAAACCGTAGGGGCTAGAGCGGTCATTCTTACACCGTTTTGTTCAGAAGAGATGGGGGAATCTTCCAGTGTTTACAATTTATCATTAAAATATGAATTATTAAAGATATTTGACTTCTAATGCACCATAACTGAGTAGAGCGAAGCAAAAACTGCCTTGACTTGCCCTCAAACAACGCTTTGTAACTCGAAATCTATTTGGAGTATCGATATCATTCTTTCACCGTAAGAGACAGCAGGCTTTGGTGAACAGTCATGGAAATTTTCAGGTCTCTGTGGAAATCCAAAAAAAAGTTATGACGAGAGAAAAAAGTGGTTCATTTCCAGAGTTTTAAATCTGAAGAAATCTGAGCGAAGGACAAATTTCCTACCCTCAAACAAGTCCAACTCATTTCAGAACGGTAATAGGTGAGAAAGAAATTCTTGAATTGTGAGCGTCAGGGGTGTCTGAAGATATTCGGGGACAAGCCTCATGTCTTAAAGTCGCTTCGTTAAGGAGATATGACGATTCGAATATGCCTCTCATTACAGAAATCCAGCGATGATTTTGAACAAGCTCTCCATTGACTTTATATGGAGAGTTTTGAGACCTTGTGTTGGTCTGAGGAGATTTGCAAAAATTCTATAAATCCCACAACAATGATAGTGACATTTTCTGAAAGCCAGCAAAAATACCTACGTTTTGATGTATAATTTGTGGAAGTTGAGTGAAAATTGAGCAAGTAGCAAGAAGTTGTTCGGACATGAAGTGAAAATTGCAAAACCTTCAGTGGCACACTGGAAGCCAAGAGCATAGCAACCATAACAACGCATGTATTTTGTGAAAAATCACAATTTTGCAACTCAAAACTTTAAGAGGCATAAAAGTAAAACAGTAGAAGATTTGAAAAAGCTGAATCATACCTGAATAGCCCAATAATTTGTGAACATTTTAAAATTTGAATGGTTGTTCTAGGTGAAAATATGAGGAAGTAGTTAAGTTTCAAAAACAAGCAAAATTTAGCAGAATTGCAGAAGTTTCCCATTCATTTCAATGGGACAAATTAAAGGAAAAAAGCTTAATATTTTAAAAAGTATAATAGTTAAAAATAGCAAAAATCGTAGCAGGAATTAGCAAAAATAGCAGAATAGTTTAAAATTTGAACGGTGAAAATCGGCTGAAAATTGTGGAAGTAGTTTAACGGCGAAAAGTGTACGGAAGCAACTAGAATAATAATAATAAAGAACTAGAAAAATTTGCATTTCCTGCGAAAATGCAGTGTGGATGCTTAAAGCTGAAGCTGTATGCAAAAAGTAGCTGAAAAAGCTGAAAAGTTGCAGAAATTGTAAAAACTTTGCAAAAGCAAAAGAAGTTTGCTAAAATGGAATAACTTAGCAGAACTGCAATATCTTAGAGGAAACATAATACTTGGCAGAAATAGCATAGCAGAATTTAGCAGAAATATTGTAACTTACCAGAAACATGATAACTTCTCAAAAATACAAGAATTTAGGAGAAATAGTATAAGATAACAGAAAGAATATATTTAGCCAAAAATACTTAAACATTACAGAAACACTATGATTTAGAAAAATAGTACAACAGAGCAGAAATATTGTGATTTACCAGAGACACTGTGATGAACTATGAATATTGTAATTTTAAATTGAGACTATGTTTTAGCACAAATATTATAATTTGGCAGAAATACTATAATTTAGCAGAAATACTATATTAAGCACAAATCCTATAAAAAGCAGAAATGGTATGATTAAGCACAAATACTACATTTAGTAGAAATACTTTATTTTAGCACAAATCCCATAAAAAGCAGAAATACTGTACTATGATTTAGTAGAAAAACTATAATTAATCAGAAATACTAAATTTAGCAGAAATACTATATTAAGCACAAATACTATGAAAAGCAGAAATAGTATGATTAAGCATAAATACTACATTTAGCAGAAATACTATATTAAGCACAAATCCTATAAAAGCAGAAATAGTATATTAAGCACAAATCTTATAAAATAGCAGAAACAGTATGATTTAGCACAATAGTAATAAGTTAAACAGAAAAATTGGAAAAGCAAAATGGACAGCTGAAAAAATGCTGAACATGCTGAGGGTCCCTCAAATATACTTGTTAAATGACAAAAATCTGCAAAAAAATTTATTACAGCCACACAATCACAAATATGTACACATGAGGAAACACACATGCACAGAGTGACCCACACACAAGATCCAATTCAGTCAACCAGTCTAAATATATTGAATTTAAATCTTAGAATGAGATCATCCCATTAAAAGCCTTTCTCTCTCTCTCTCTCTCTCTCTCTCTCTCTGTCACACACACACACACACACACACACACACACACACACACACACACACACACACACACACACACACACACACACACACACACAGGGAGAGAGAAGTAAGTTTCTAGGTCAGCCTGGGAGCTGGTGAATTTGAATCCACCAATCAGAGAAGCTGTGCACTTTTCCCCACCAAAACAGGTGCATCTGTTTACACACGCAGCAGCACAGAGAGACACAGGATTTTTGCAGTCTATTTCTCATAGTGACGACTCCCCTCAAACAAATGACCGTAATTTCCTAACCGTAGGGGCTAGAACGGTCATTCTTACACCGTTTTGTTCAGAAGAGATGGGGGAATCTTCAAGTGTTGACAATTTAATATTAAAATATGAATTTTTAGAGATATATGACATGGATGACTTGTTGACTTAGAAGCCACGAATTCCCCAATATGCAAATTTGAATGCCTGAGACCACATATGTGATTGGCTGGCTGGGAAGCCGTGCAGGCCCTGATTTGTGGATTTGAATTCCTCAGCCCTCAGATATGATTGGCTGGCTTAGAAGCCACGAAGGCCCCAATATGCAAATTTGAATGCCTCAGGACACTTATTTGATTGGCTGGGAAACTGTGCAGGCCCTGATTTGAAAATTTGAATGTCTCAGTCCTCACAGAGGATTGGCTGCCTGGGGACCTGGCAGAAATATATAGAAATACTATTATTAAGCATAAATACTACATTTAGTAGAAATACTATGTTTTAGCACAAATATTATAAAAAGAAGAAAAACTATAATTTAGCAGAAATACTATATTAAGCACAAATCCTATAAAAAGCAGAAATACTATAATTTAGAACAAATAGTATAAAAAGCAGAAATACTATAATTTAGCAGAAATACTATGTTAGGCACAAATCCTATAAAAAGCAGAAATACTATAATTTAGCAGAAATACTATGTTAGGCACAAATCCTATAAAAAGCAGAAATACTATAATTTAGCAGAAATACTATATTAGGCATAAATCCTATGAAAAGCAGAAATAGTATGATTTAGCAGAAATACTGTATTTAGCACAAGTACCGAAAAGTACCAGAAATACTATGATTTAGCAGAATAGTAATAACTTATTGAAACACAAATGCACAGAGGGACACACAAACACAGGCTCTAATCCAGTCAACCAGTCTAACTATGTTCAATTTAAATCCTACAATGACATGCTGTCAAATAAGGGCAGGGTCCTCTCTCTCCCACTAAACACACACACACACACACACACACACACAGGAAGAGAGGACTAAGTTTATAGGTCAGCCTGGGAGCTGGTGAATTTGAATCCACCAATCAGAGAGGCTGTTTACGTTTTCCCGCCAAAACAGGTGCATCTTTTTACACACGCAGCACAGAGACATAGACCTGCTTCTTTCAGTTTATTTCACATAGTGACGACTCCCCTCAAACAAATGACCGTAATTTCCTAACCGTAGGGGCTAGAACGGTCATTCTTACACCGTTTTGTTCAGAAGAGATGGGGGAATCTTCAAGTGTTGACAATTTAATATTAAAATATGAATTTTTAGAGATATATGACATGGATGACTTGTTGACTTAGAAGCCACGAATTCCCCAATATGCAAATTTGAATGCCTGAGACCACATATGTGATTGGCTGGCTGGGAAGCCGTGCAGGCCCTGATTTGTGGATTTGAATTCCTCAGCCCTCAGATATGATTGGCTGGCTTAGAAGCCACGAAGGCCCCAATATGCAAATTTGAATGCCTCAGGACACTTATTTGATTGGCTGGGAAACTGTGCAGGCCCTGATTTGAAAATTTGAATGTCTCAGTCCTCACAGAGGATTGGCTGCCTGGGGACCTGGCAGAAATATATAGAAATACTATTATTAAGCATAAATACTACATTTAGTAGAAATACTATGTTTTAGCACAAATATTATAAAAAGCAGAAAAACTATAATTTAGCAGAAATACTATATTAAGCACAAATCCTATAAAAAGCAGAAATACTATAATTTAGAACAAATAGTATAAAAAGCAGAAATACTATAATTTAGCAGAAATACTATGTTAAGCACAAATCCTATAAAAAGCAGAAATACTATAATTTAGCAGAAATACTATGTTAGGCACAAATCCTATAAAAAGCAGAAATACTATAATTTAGCAGAAATACTATATTAGGCATAAATCCTATGAAAAGCAGAAATAGTATGATTTAGCAGAAATACTGTATTTAGCACAAGTACCGAAAAGTACCAGAAATACTATGATTTAGCAGAATAGTAAAAACTTATTGAAACACAAATGCACAGAGGGACACACAAACACAGGCTCTAATCCAGTCAACCAGTCTAACTATGTTCAATTTAAATCCTACAATGACATGCTGTCAAATAAGGGCAGGGTCCTCTCTCTCCCACTAAACACACACACACACACACACACACACACACACACACACACACACACACACACACACACACACACAGGGAGAGAGGACTAAGTTTCTAGGTCAGCCTGGGAGCTGCTGAATTTGAATCCACCAATCAGAGAGGCTGTTTACGTTTTCCCGCCAAAACAGGTGCATCTTTTTACACACGCAGCACAGAGACATAGACCTGCTTCTTTCAGTTTATTTCACATAGTGAGGATTCCCCTCAAACAAATGACCATAATTTCCTAACCATAGGGGCTAGAGCGGTCATTCTTACACCGTTTTGTTCAGAAGAGATGGGGGAATCTTCAAGTGTTGACAATTTATCATTAAAATATGAATTTTTAGAGATATATGACATGGATGACTTGTTGACTTAGAAGCCACGAATTCCCCAATATGCAAATTTGAATACCTGGAGCCCACATACATGATTGGCTGGCTGGGAAGCTGTGCAGGCCCTGATTTGTGGATTTGAATTCCTCAGCCCTCAGATATGATTGGTTGGCTTAGAAGCCATGAAGGCCCCAATATGCAAATTTGAATGCCTCAGGACACATATATGATTGGCTGGGAAGCCGTGCAGGCCCTGATTTGAAAATTTGAATTTCTCAGTCCTCACAGAGGATTGGCTGCCTGGGGACCTGGCAGAAATATATAGAAATACTATGATTAAGCATAAATACTACATTTAGTAGAAATACTATGTTTTAGCACAAATACTATAAAAAGCAGAAATACTATAATTTAGCAGAAATACTATATTAAGCACAAATCCTATAAAAAGCAGAAATAGGATGATTAAGCATAAACACTACATTTAGTAGAAATACTATGTTTGAGCAAAAATCCTATAAAAAGCAGAAATACTATATTAGGCACAAATCCCATAAAAAGCAGAAATAGTATGATTAAGCATAAATACTACATTTAGTAGAAATACTATGTTTTAGCACAAATAGTATAAAAAGCAGAAATACTGTAATTTAGCAGAAATACTATATTAGGCACAAATCTTATAAAATAGCAGAAATAGTATTATTTAGCACAATAGTAATAAGTTAAACAGAAAAATTGGAAAAGCAAAATGGACAGCTGAAAAAATGCTGAACATGCTGAGGGTCCCTCAAATATACTTGTTAAATGAAAAAAATCAGCAAAAAAATGCACAGGGAGAGAGAAGTAAGTTTCTAGGTCAGCCTGGGAGCTGCTGAATTTGAATCCACCAATCAGAGAGCCTGTGTACTTTTTCCCGCCAAAACATGTGCCTCTTTTTACACACGCAGCACAGAGAGGCACAGGATTATTGCAGCCTATTTCTCATAGTGAGGACTCCCCTCAAACAAATGACCATAATTTCCAAACCGTAGGGGCTAGAGCGGTCATTCTTACACCGTTTTGTTCAGAAGAGATGGGGGAATCTTCCAGTGTTTACAATTTATCATTAAAATATGAATTATTAAAGATATTTGACTTGTAATGCACCATAACTGAGTAGAGTGAAGCAAAAACTGCCTTGACTTGCCCTCAAACAACGCTTTGTGACTTGAAATCTATTTGGAGTATCGATATCATTCTTTCACCGTAAGAGACAGCAGGCTTTGGTGAACAATCATGGAAATTTTCAGGTCTCTGTGGAAATCCAACAAAAAGTTATGACGAGAGAAAAAAGTGGTTCATTTCCACAGTTTGAAATCTGAAGAAATCTGAGCGAAGGACGAATTTCCTACCCTCAAACAAGTCCAACTCATTTCAGAACGGTAATAGGTGAGAAAGAAATTCTTGAATTGTGAGCGTCAGGGGTGTCTGAAGATATTCGGGGACAAGCCTCATGTCTTAACTTTGCTTCGTTAAGGAGATATGACGATTCGAATATGCCTCTCATTACAGAAATCCAGCGGTGATTTTGAACAAGCTCTCCATTCACTTTATATGGAGAGTTTTCTGACCTTGTGTTAGTCTGAGGAGATTTGCAAAAATTCTATAAATCCCACAACAATGATGGTGACATTTTCTGAAAGCCAGCAAAAATACCTACGTTTTGATGTATAATTTGTGGAAGTTGAGTGAAAATTGAGCAAGTAGCAGGAAGTTGTTCGGACATGAAGTGAAAATTGCAAAACCTTCAGTGGCACACTGGAAGCCAAGAGCATAGCAACCATAACAACACATGTATTTTGTGAAAAATCACAATTTTGCAACTCAAAACTTTAAGAGGCATAAAAGTAAAACAGTAAAACATTTGAAAAAGCTGAATCATACCTGAATAGCCCAATAATTTGTGAACATTTTAAAGTTTGAATGGTTGTTCTAGGTGAAAATATGAGGAAGTAGTTAAGTTTCAAAAACAAGCAAATTTTAGCAGAATTGCTGAAGTTTCCCATTCATTTCAATGGGACAAATTAAAGGAAAAAAGTGGAATATTTTAAAAAGTATAATAGTTAAAAATAGCAAAAATCATAGCAGGAAAGAGCAAAAATAGCTGAATAGTTTAAAATTTGAACGGTGAAAATCGGCTGAAAATTGTGGAAGTAGTTTAACGGCGAAAAGTGTACGGAAGCAACTAGAATAATAATAATAATAAAGAATAAAGAGAAACAGGAACTCAATAGTGTGGATGCTTAAGCATCCACACAATAAAGAGAAACAGGAACTCAATAGTGTGGATGCTTAAAGCATCCACACAATAAAGAATAAAGAGAAACAGGAACTCAATAGTGTGGATGCTTAAAGCATCCACACAATAAAGAATAAAGAGAAACAGGAACTCAATAGTGTGGATGCTTAAAGCATCCACACAATAAAGAGAAACAGGAACTCAATAGTGTGGATGCTTAAAGCATCCACACAATAAAGATTAGAATAACAATACTGTGAATGCTTTTCAAGCATTCACACTAATAAAGATTAGAAGAACAATACTGTGAATGCTTTTCAAGCATTCACACTAATAAGTACAGTAACAGTAACATTAGTTAGTGACTAAAAAGACTTTTCTCTGTTTCTCACATAAACCATTTCAGTGCCTCATCTTCAGCTGCAGGTCTGAAGTGGAGACTGCAGGTCTCTTTTGGGAGCTGGAACAGGCCATGTCAGAGGGATTCTTAAATCCAGTGGCTCGCTTGGAACCCCAGTCGAGTAAAAAAGTACCTGTTACCAGGTACTATCACCTAACAGAAAACCCTGAAAGCCGTGTCAAGCTGACACAAGTAGGTACTGATAGAAAAGGGCTACCACTGTCTTTCCCTGCACATGTGCGCTCCACAAGTATTAATTCTCAGTTGAGATTTCTGTAGGTTTTGGTTTTCAGTGTCTTTTGTACCTTATATTCCATGTTTTGGATTTTCATTACCCGCCAGATAAAGTTTGAGTTTACCACAGCCTGCCTTTTTTTTTTTTATTAGTACCTACTCAGATCAACTTGGCACGGTTCGCAATGGTTTTGCAAGATCTCGCAAAAGTCCGTCTTAATTTTTTTTTCTCCCATGTCCCCTGCAGGGCTCCGTACCTTACACTGGTTTGCATATTGCTATCTAATGACTTTACTTGGCAAATATGAACTTTTTAAAAATTGAATCATTAATGTGTATTCTGTGTATATGTGTTGTTGTATTTTGCAATGTTGATAGTCACGGAGTGTTTGCTGTGATTCAAAAAGGGCCAGCAGCAGAGTTGGAGTGGTGTTTGCCCCTGCTTCCGAATAAACGGCACGGTCCGAGCCACAAATCGAGCGCCTGTGTCCGACTGGTCTCTCTGCGGTGCACCCCAATCCAACACAAACTAACACAACGCAGAGCCCGGGGTGTAGGGAGGCCCCTGCACTGGTTGGGTTACATATATATATATATATACATATACATATATATATATATATATCAGGGGTGCAATGATACACAAAATTCACGGTTCGGTTCGATACTTTGGTGTCAATTAAAGATGGCGCCGGTGAGGTCGGCTGCCGTCACGACTGCTCCGACCACTTTTTCTTTGTCTTTGTTTTTTAAGTTAGTTTTCAGCGTTTCTAAATCGGCAAAATCACCACCATTGGGTACATTAGGTATGACAGTGACACTCTTGTTTCTATTGGTATACAATGTACTCACAATTCGAAGTTTTTAACTCCGGATCCGAGCTGGCCGAGTGAGATCTTGAGGGAGAACAAAGGGAAGCGGCGGCGGCCTAGAGGGAAGCGAGCCGGCGTCAGGAACAGGCTGAGAGCTCGTGCACACCGCACACCTCTGCCTAGCATCCTGCTCGCCAACATCCAGTCACTGGAGAACAAGCTTGATGACCTCAGGGCCAGGGTAAAGTTCCAGAGAGACATTCGGGACTGCAATCTCCTCTGCTTCACCGAGACATGGCTGAACCCAGCGGTGCCGGACCACGCCATCCAGCCGGCCGAGTTCTTCTCGGTTCACCGCATGGACAGGACACGGGACTCGGGGAAGTCAAGGGGAGGCGGCGTGTGTTTAATGGTGAACAACAACTGGTGCAACAGTGCGAACGTTGTTCCTCTCACACACTCCTGCACACCAAATCTGGAACTACTGTCCATCATGTGTCGTCCTTTTTATCTACCTCGGGAATTTACATCGGTCATTGTAAGTGCCGTTTATATTCCACCACAAGCGGACACGGTCACCGCCTTATGCGAGCTGCATGAGGCACTCACACAGCACCAGACACAACACCGGGACGCTGTGCTTATTGTGACGGGGGACTTTAATAGCGCCAACCTCAAACGCGCAGCGCCGAACTTTTATCAACACATCACCTGCCCCACCAGGGGTGAAAGGACACTGGACCACTGCTACACTACGGTCAAGGACGGCTACAAGGCACAATCCCGCCCTCCTTTTGGCAAATCTGATCACGCCGCCATCTTCCTCATGCCAAAATATAAACAAAGGCTGAAACAGGAAGTTCCGGTTCAGAGGAAGGTCGCGCGCTGGACGGATCAATCGGTGGCCGCGTTACAGGACACACTCGATGACGCAGACTGGGGCATGTTCAGAAACAGCTCCGATGATGATGTCAACGTGTTTACGGAAGCGGTTGTGGGATTCATCGGGAAACTAGCGGATGATACCGTGGAGACAAAGACTATCACAACGTTTCCCAACCAGAAGCCGTGGGTGGATAAAACCATCCGCGACGCTCTGAGATCCCGCACCGCTGCCTACAACACGGGACTCATGACGGGGGACATGGACCCGTACAAAGCCGCGTCATATAACGTGCGGAGGGCGGTGAAAGAGGCGAAGCAGCGCTACGGGAGGAAACTAGAGTCACAACTCCAACAGAGTGACTCTAGGAGCCTGTGGCGGGGACTAAGGACAATAACGGACTATAAAGCACCAACAACCGGTATGACGAACGCGGCCGTGACTCTGGCAGACGAGCTGAACACTTTCTATGCTCGCTTCGAGGCTGCAGCTAAGGACTCCAACAATGCTAGTGTTAGCGGCGCTAACGGCTGCAGACAGGAAGATACTGCCAGCACCGGAAACGTGCTCGTCATCTCCGAGCATGAAGTAAGGAGAGCCTTCAAGAGAGTGAACACCAGGAAAGCAGCAGGACCAGACGGCATCCCAGGTCGTATCCTAAGAGACTGCGCATACCAGCTAGCTCCTGTGTTCACTGAGATATTCAACATCTCTCTATCTCAGTCGGTGATCCCCACATGCTTCAAAGAGTCCATCATTGTTCCTGTCCCGAAGAAACCCCACCCTGCTTCTCTCAATGACTATCGCCCTGTAGCCCTCACCTCAGTAGTGATGAAGTGCTTTGAACGCCTGGTCAGAGACTTCATCATTTCTTCACTACCAGACACACTGGACCCACTACAGTTCGCTTACCGTCCAAATCGTTCCACAGACGATGCCATCTCTCATCTCCTCCACACATCACTCACTCACTTGGACACTAGAAGGGGGAATTATGTTAAAATGCTCTTCATAGACTACAGCTCTGCATTTAACACCATAATTCCCTCCACACTCACCACCAAGCTGGAGCATCTGGGACTCAGCTCATCTATGTGTCAGTGGATCTCCAACTTCCTAACTGGCAGACCACAGGCAGTAAGGATGGGCGGACATGTCTCAGCCTCCACCACTCTCAGCACTGGAGCCCCCCAGGGGTGTGTCCTGAGCCCCCTGCTGTACTCTTTGTACACATATGACTGTGTGGCCACTACCAGCTCCACCACCATCATCAAGTTTGCTGACGACACCGTCGTGGTGGGCCTGATCTCTGATAACAACGAGACGGCCTACCTGAAGGAGATTAGGAATCTGGAGAACTGGTGCCAGAGGAACAACCTCCTTCTAAACGTCAGTAAGACAAAGGAGCTGATAGTGCACTTCAGCACTAAGCAGGAGAGGAACTACCAGACCCCCGTCATCAACGAGTGCCCAGTGGAGAGAGTGAACAGCTTCAAATACCTCGGAGTTCACATCACGCAGGACCTGTCATGGTCCTGTCACATCAACACCGTGGTGAAAAAGGCCCGTCAGCGTCTCTACCACCTCAGACGCTTGAGAGACTTCCAACTGCCCTCCAAGGTGCTCAGGAACTTTTACTCGTGCACCATAGAGAGCATCCTGACGGGAAACATCTTAACCTGGTTCGGGAACAGCACCATGCAGGACAGACGAGCTCTACAGAGGGTTGTGCGGTCAGCTGAGCGCACCATCCGCTCCGAGCTCCCTGACCTGCACTCAATCTACAGCAGGCGGTGCTGGACCAAGGCCAGGAAGATCGTGAAGGACCTCAGCTATCCCAACAACAGACTGTTCTCTCTGCTGAGGTCAGGAAAGCGATTCCGCTCCCTGAAGACCAACACAGAGAGACTGAGGAGGAGCTTCTTCCCGCAGGCGATACGGTCTCTCAATCACACCACCACACAGTACTGACCCACACATATGGTTCTTACACACACACTGGACATTCTGGACTTTGTTTTCACTTCATTACTTAAATCACGCTGCTGTTATTGTGTATATATTTATTTATATTTCTTCATACATTCTTATATAGTTCTATATTGTGTATTTTGTTGTACAGTTATTTTATTTTCAACTTTAATTTATATATTTTATCTTATTCTTCCCAGTTAAATTTACCCTTCATTCTAATTTTTGTTGTACAGTTATTTCATTTTTAACCTTAATTTATATTTTATTCCTTCTTAGTTAAATTTACCCTTTTTAATTTTTCATATTTATTTCCTATCTTATTCATAGCCTTTTCCTTTTTTGTTTTCTTTAGGTCACGAGCAGTTGTCCAAGCATTTCACTACATATCGTACTGTGTATGACTGTGTACGTGACAAATAATTTGAATTTGAATTTGGTTCGTTATTTTTTCGATACAAAAAAATGTTCATGCTTTTTTAATTTGTCATTCATTAAAAGTATAAATATATATTTTAACTCAAAAGTACAATTTTTAAATTTAATGTTGCTTAAACAACAAAATAATAAAAAAAAAAATCTCTGATCGAGAAATCACTCATCTTTGGAAAAGAGAGTTTATTACAGAGAAATGTCTCTTTCCAAAATAAAAGCTTTACTATACTCTTCTTCTGGGCTGTATTCTCAGCAGCATATTAAACATATCAGGTCCCCATAAGGAGAATCATGTGCTAACGGCTGTCTAAATGACTCGGGTAAAGTTTGTAGCATGCTGCTTGTTGTTTTTGTCTGCTTCCACTTGTCTTTGCACTAGGATGCTGTCAGCGTTAATCTTGTTTAAATGACATTAACGCCATAATGCGGCAAATCTCCGTTAACGAGTTACCGCGGATCGCCCCGTGCGTGGGGCTGGATGGAGTCAACACGTTAACGAGCTAACTGCGCTAATGCACTAGCTCCCACCAATGTAATTGAGCATTGCGTGGCACATCCAACATACTGTTTTACTTTTGTCAATGACGCGCTTACCATCAGGGTCATTCGTCACATGAAAACCAAGATATTTCCAAACGCCAGATCTGAATGAGGGTGGGGGAGGTTCAATTTCGGGTAGCGTTGAAGCAGTTGCCATTGTTAAGGGTTCAAATATTGAGGAGGGATTCAAAATCACAATTTTGTCCAGGAGGGTTAGATCAAACGATGATTTTAATGAACACACGTGTGGGGAGATGAACACTGCACACAATCAGCATCGATCTCCGCCCAATAATACACAAGCAGTTGTTTTTATATCATCAGGGTATTATTTATGACGCTCCCTCATGTGTCAAAGCAGATACATCACACCTACATCACAAATTTTCTGTTGACGACTTTTGACACAGTTTGAAAAGAACATTTTCTTCGCCTCCAAGCCAGGTGCTTCCTGTAGCTCGTCTCGCTCTTGCTTCTCCAAAAACTCAGATGCATGCTCTGCAACAAAACTGTCAATTCTGCAGGCACTCTGTTTCACCTCTCACCTCGCCTACTAAAACTCACAACCAGACAGAGGCCACTCTCATATGTGTAACAATCTAACTAAAACTATATATGTATATATTGAATAAATGCTTTAATTAAATGCCACTACTCAAAGCTTAATGAAAAAAGAATATAAATGAATAAAAGATAATAAGGAATAACCTGGTTATTCAAAACCTCATCCAGACAGCTCCTCAAAATAACAACCAAAAAATGCACACTTTACAGAGGAAACAAAGACATTTTAGAAGTACACTTCCTGACTTATTCTGAGTCATCTGTTACCAAGCAAACTCCAACGCAGCAGGTTGCTGAATACACTCAGGCCTTTATTCAGGCCTGCTTCTAGATTATATGTGATATATGTATTGTAAGCGTGTATGCAATCCTTCCATAGCTCTAAGCCCCTTACACGATAGATTGGCTGTACATATCGCCAGCCAAAGCTTTTGACCTTCAATTAATAGACTGAGCCACAATTCTTTTATAGGCACAAAATGCAATGTGTATAAAATGATTACAGTTGCACCTGCAATGAAAGATTATTATATGATTATGATACCACCTGTAATACAGACTTTAATGTAATATCAACTAGAGATGGCACGATACCACTTTTTTATGTCCGATACCGATACCGATATCATAAATTTGGATATCTGCCGATACCGATATGAATCCGATATAGTGTTTTTTAATCAACAAAACTGTTTTTTAAAATATCTTGCTGCATTTTGCAAGTCTGCAAGTTCATACTCAAGTTTAAAACAACAACTACACTAAAGCTATTCTGTTATACCTGTATACAAAAAAAATATTTCATAGTTCAGCAATACTGATCAATCTAATAAACTTAGACCTACACCATCCTCCCTATTCTGGTATTTTAAAGAGTACTTAGCGTAAATATTAAGCAACCTAACTAATAGGGTTCCAACTCCCAGCAACAACAAAAATAAATAAATAAAAAATAGGGAACCACCCCTCACACTCCACCTCATGATGCTTAATCGACGTAATCAACCTTAATTTGATGCAGTGTGAAAAAAAAATGCACAGAAATCAATTATTTTTCAAGAAATATTAAATAGATTCAACATCTTTCTTCAACAAAATTGCAGACTGCACAGATGGTACCTTCCCAAAGTAAAAAGTACTATAGCTTACTAGGGTATATATATATTAGACTTTATAGTCACTATATACAGTAATTGACTTCTATTCATTTTACATCAAATTAAAACTTTGGGTGTCAGATAATTATTTATTAAAAGCTAGACATTTTAAATGAGAATAAGAAAGAAAAGTATGTCTTTGTGCCCCCTTTTCCCTGTTAATGCCCTATCGGCCCCCCTGGCTAAACTTTGCTAGATCCGCCCCTGCACAGTTACCAGCCGTCAGCTACGTAGAAAAAGATCCTGGCGTAGAAAGAAATATTAAATAAATTCTAACAACAGCTGATCAAGCTTAAACGTGCTGCTGTTGTTCAGCCGCTGGTTTCCTCTTTCTGGTGCAAAGTGGACCAAAAACAAACAAGAGAGACGGACTCGCGACAGAAAAGCCGATCAGCTGATCAGTTTCAGATTGAAGTAGCAGCCGGAGAGCGAGAGGCAGTCGCTCGTTAAGCTTAACGCAGGAATGCTTTACAAACATTCAGAGATGGACTTACACACTTGCTTTACTTCTCTCGGGGATAACTTTGTCGGAGATGAAATGCCAGGTTGCTAGCGAAGCTCCAAATGCTATCCAGACCACCGACAGGTCCGGCATGCCACAGCTGCTCTATCACGTGATGCATACTGCTCCGACGTGCTAACGTTCTGAGGTGAGTTACGGCGTGTTGCAAGTTTTGTGAGGTGCTTTCGTGATATTTAATGGATCGGATTACTTTTTTTTTTTTCCTCCGATATCCGATCCAGTAATTTAGGTCAGTATCGGACCGATACCGATATGTAATATCGGATCGGTCCATCTCTAATATCAACAGCTCCAATAAATGCTTTAATGCAATGCTTGTTATGTGGTTCTAATGCAATGATAATGACTTAATGCAAGGTTAATTAATACAATGATAATACAGATAATAAGTATCAGTGAAATAATTTATCCCACACCATGTTGCAACGAGCTTAGCTTCTGTCTCGCTAGCTTGCCCTGTGCTCAGTGGATCTGCGCTCGACAGTGCAGCCTAGGCGGAGTAGTCGAACGCAGATCCACTGAGCTCTCAACACAGACAGCATCGTCAGAAGAAAAGTTGATAAAATAAATAAAAAAATTTGTATTGTTCGATACATATGAGTACCGAAGCGAAAGCACTGGATCGAACGGTTCAATATCGCTACGAGTATCATACACCCCTAATATATATATATATATATATATATATATATATATATATATATATATATATATTAGGGGTGTACGATACTCATATATATATATATGAGTATCGTACACCTATATACACCTACCTATCGTACACACATATATATATATATATATATATATATATATATATATATATATATATATACTTTTTTTTTTATATATATATATATAAATACATATATATATATATATGTATATAATATATAGATAGATAGATAGATAGATAGATAGATAGATAGATAGATAGATAGATAGATAGATAGATAGATAGATATCACATATATATCACTTATATATCACTTATATATCACTTAATGATTTTGCAAACAGCACAATACTAAAATTTGATGTTCTTGACGTCATAAGTTCTAGTTAGACTTGCCTGAAGACTGTGACTGGCTCTTTAAATATCTTATGGCACACCTGTAATCAAATAAGTTTCAGTGTCTTCATAAATGCTTTGCATAATGTGTAAATAAAAAGACCTTCAGATTTACAGGAAGCTTTAGAAACAAAACAAATTGGTGGACTATATCAGGGATGTACTCAGGTATGTCTCTGATTATAAATTATTTTTATAAATCAATTATTACCTTTCTTTACTTCTTGGTACTTGTTGTTACTGGTCACGAAATTTAGTTTTAAATTGTAAATGGATATGCTGTAGTTTAGAAAATTGAGTTTAAGGTTGCTGTTTTGCTTCTTTTCTTTCCAGACTATTTCTTCTAAGCTATGGGTCATAAAACTCTCATTTGTGCAGGTACGTCCAAGCAGTGAAAACTCATTTTTGTAAATTATTTTGAAGAATGATAATAAAAGAGTTAACTAAAAAGTAAACAATGTTTAACTATGTTGCAGTTCTACTCTTAAAAACTCATTACAAGAGAAAAACACCCAACATTTGCATTATTACATTAATAATGTTTGTTGTTTTTGTTTAAAAAACATTTGGTGAAGGAGTTGAAAAACTGCCTTGAATACTATACTGAAAATATTATGATTGAAAGATTTTTGAAACAAACACTAAGATGGATCTATAGGCATTCAAATGCTGCAATCCTGGAAGCATCTTTTCTGGGTTGAAAGAAGGCACCTAGTCACAGAGGTTTTTAGTTTAGCAACATTCAGTGGATCAGTTCTAGTCATTCTACTTTTTTTTGTTGCAGGAATTTTCATAATGCATTTGATGACCACCACCAGAATTGCACTGCTTTCAGCAGGTTCCAGTATAACAGGTAAGTAAGCATGCACCTCAGCAACTTAATCAGTGTTTTGTTTTTTTAAAGCACATTTTTGATCATTGAAATCAACTGGATTTCGTTACAATTGTATTGCATATGTAATCATGGAGATTTTTGGGTGATTTGTAATGACACTCTATCAATACATTATCATAGTTAAATGGAAATTGTAACAAATTTAAATTAGTTCCATGTGTAAGAAGTGATTATTTTATTACTACTATATTTATTTTTACACTTTTGAGAATTATTGTGATGGGGTTTTCTTCACAGAATGAAAAGCATGTAAAACATGACTGAGCTATGAATCATCAAAAAGTGAAATAGTAAAATTAGAGGTGGATAAAAGTAGTAAGATTAGTTAAACCCAAAAATTTCTTTTTTTTATTTCAAGCTAAGAGGACACAGTGAACTAAATGATTGGCCAGCATTATTTGCTGATATGTTTCTGACTGAATATTCCTGAGACACACTAGGTTAGCATTTTCATCAGATTTGCCACAACCAATAAATATTTTACAATTCTAGACTGCACTCATCCAGGTTGGAGAACAAATTCTCAATAACAGATCGGGATATTTGTGCAGGCCATGCGCTGACTTTATTAGGTACATCTTGCTAGTACCAGATTTAAACCCATTTGCATGACTCATTAGCTCTTGGCTCTTTGTGATGGAGCAGCAACCTGTCCAGAGTGTAACCCGTCCTTCCTATGAAATATGAGGATGTATGGATGTTAAAAATCACCTTAAATTATAATTTTGAAAAATGCATTTAAGATAATTTCAGTAATAAGAATAAAATGAAATCATGTATTCTTTTTTTAATTAAAGGAACATTTGTTAGTATTTGCAAACACAGTACCCTAACTTTTAAATGCTTAAAACTTTGACCATTAAAAACTCATTATTTTCATCTCTTAAAACTGGGTACCCTCTAAACATTTAAACACACACACACACACACACACACACACACACACACACACACACACACACACACACATACACACAAATTGAATGAAACAATGCTGAGACAAGGTTATTTGAACAGACTCAAAAAACGGTATTATGAAATGAAACCAGTTATAGGACGAGACACAAAGCATATCTTTATTGTGTATTCCTGTTGGTAGGTTTAATTAGAATAGTCAGGTTTGTAGTTATGCGTGACAAACTTGATGCTCGTTGTTGATGCAGTTTGTCTGTTTTCATTGAAGAATGAAAGGTTAACCTGTTGGGGGTTTTTTTTAGTACATCAGCAGTATCACTTCATCAATAAATCCCTGACCTGGTATGAGGCTCAGAGCTTCTGCAGATTAAAGTACACCGACTTAGCCACCATAAATGACATGGATGATGAAAACCAGCTGATCAACACACTGGGCGGTAACGTGGCATCGTCATGGATTGGACTCTACGATGGACAGATCAACAGGTGGCTTTGGTCTGATGGCAGCGGTATAGCGAGCTTCACCCAATGGAGCCCTGGTGAACCAAACAACGCTGGAGGCATTGAGTCATGTGGAGAGATGTATGATAGCCTCTGGAATGACGCGCCATGTGGATTTGCCATGGCTTATGTGTGTTATGAAAGTGAGTAAATGACACACTGATTTTTGTAAATGTAAACTGATGTAATTACACACAGTTATCAAAATGAACAAAACTTATAGGAGTTTAATATGAATTATTTGATCATGAATTCATAATGCTTATATCTTAAACTAGACAGGAAGTCTTCATCTGAGTAGCACACAAAATAATGGCATAGGCGTGGTTCTTTTAAATGTATACATATATATGAATACATACTTTACACAATATAAACAATTGAGGGCCCTTTTTAAATATAACCCCACACACACACACACACACACACACACACACACACACACACACACACAAATAATAATAATTAAACAAATCACACTGAAGAGAAAGTCTTTAAGAACTTTAAGACCAATTCTACTAACTTCAAAATGAATACTAGTATTTGTTTTAACATCTCATTATGCAAAAACTGATACTTTTCTTAAAAAGAAGTCATTAAAGCTCTAATTCTGTGTCTATAAGACAATGTCCTTCTTATGTGTATTCAATTCATTCAATTTATACGGAAAGTTCTGATTGTTATCCAATGTGATTTTTTTGACGTAACAAAGTAAGCCTAAGTTTTCCATCAGTATTTATATGAACAAACGTCATGGCCTTGCTGATCATAAATCTGACTCTAAAAATCTTACCTGATTTCTACTTTTCTTGGCAGAAAAAAAGATGTCTAACTTCCTTTTATTCCTCTCTCCTTGTATGTTTTTAGTTCAGCAGGATGGCAGCAAGAAGTATGTGGTTTACACACAGGGACAAACCTGGCCAAACAGTCAAGATCTGTGCAGGCAGAAGCACACTGATCTGGCATGTGTGCATACAGCACAGGAAAATTTAGCGATTGCTGCAGTTACAAACGTAGTGTGGTTCGGTCTGTTTAAAGATTCCTGGTACTGGTCAGATGGAACAAAGACCTCCTTCAGGTACTGGAAAAGAGGCGGAAGTTATAATGGAAACTGTGTTACTGTGGAAGGATCACAGCAGGGACGCTGGATACCAGCTGACTGTAACCAGAAAGGAACATTCATGTGTCAAGGAGGTAAGTTCCTGAAATACAAAAGCAATAAATGAGTTCCTAGAAAAATGTGATGTTTTTAATTAGGTGTCTGAACTTGGATAGAAAAATAATAATATTCATAATAAGGATCGCAATCAACACAACAGCTTTCTTCTTCCTTTCCTGGATGTAAGAGCATGCATCAAGACAGTCTAAATAATGGCTGAGATTATATTTCTGTGTTTGTATTCTGCAGGTCTCAAGCTAAAGAAGATGGTCATAAAGATGAAGGTGCAGTCTGATGTGGATCTCACTGACTCTACTACTTCCAGCCTATTCCTACAGAAGGTACAAACATAGCTTCAAGGGTCCACCAGGGGAAACTGGTTATACTGCAAGAGTTCATAAAATTACAGTAAACAGAACATCAACCAAAAACTACCTACAGAAAAAAATAATACCAGTATGCAAAAAGTCTTGAGTAGAGTCAAAAATATAAAAAGAGTAATATTTTCAGTGAAGCACATCTGAAGCACTTTGTTATTTATGACATCATGAACTCATCCCTGAGGTCTTGCTGTCTAGCAAAACTGTCAATTCTATTTTTATACATAATACATTATGGTCTGTGTGCATTTGTTTTTGAAAGCAATAGAGACTGTTACTACATATTTAAATTCAACACTCCAATAAGTCCAACTGATGATTTAAAAATGGTTTAATTATTATAGTTATCTTAATGTTACACAGAGAGGTATGAAGCTGTGTGCTAAATCTGGAGAGTATGTCAAACAATTCTTTTCTTTGATCGTATTTTTCTTTTAGTTGGAAACAATCCTGAGAGATCAAGGGGTGACTGATGTCCAACTTAAATATAAACGTGTATTTCAACCTCAGTTGAAGACCACTGAGAACACGGGTACGAGAGGCCTCCGTACAGGGAGCATCTATCATGCTAACCTTAATTCGAAACATACCAATCATTTTGTGCAAAGTAATTTAGTAAAAGAACAAACAAACAATCAGTGAAAAGGTTTTTTTCCTCTCTTTACAGGATGCTGAGAGCAGAAGTGCCAATGTCGTTTTACTGCAACATTAGTGGTTATAGTGG
Source organism: Aulonocara sp. 'chitande type north' Nkhata Bay (assembly GCF_057382095.1). Taxonomy (NCBI): domain Eukaryota; kingdom Metazoa; phylum Chordata; class Actinopteri; order Cichliformes; family Cichlidae; genus Aulonocara; species Aulonocara sp. 'chitande type north' Nkhata Bay. The sequence continues at coordinate 34,286,557 of NC_141346.1, read as the reverse complement.
TTTGTAGAGCTGATGGATGGAAACAGATTATTTAAAGATTGTTGCGCTCCCCAGCAAATTTATTTACCCTATACTTGTGTAGTTCATAACAGCTGATGTATATTCTAATCTACTTATTAAGCAGAGTAAACTTCTTACAAACACTGGATCTTGTCTCCAATTTCCCCCTTAAGATTTTTGGTCATAATATTGTAACTATAGAAGGGAAATAGTTATTATGTAATAAAATATTAAATATTGCATTAATTTGAATTCAAATTCAAATCACTTTCAAACTTTGCAAAATAAAGCACTTAAACGCAATGTCCAAAGCACTGGTAGACACATTTTTCAAAGATCAGCTTAAAAAAAATGTATAATAAAAAGTTTTCTTCTTCCAGTCAGTCAAAAAAAATATTTATAGTTGTAACCAGACTGCTCTATTACCTTGCTAATGAATCGAGACAGCCACCTCTCTTAATCCATGTTTATGGAGGCATGTGGTCTGTCTACAATAAAATAACTTTCTGAATGTTGAACCTTCTTATCCAGTGTTTTTCTTTGATATTTATTTCCATGCAGTCCCCCACACCAGTTCTTGTTTTGCTTTTTGACCTTTGATCCAATATCTAAATCAAAAAAACATATGTATATGTTTTCTTTGTTTTGTTTTTTTAGATATCTAAAGTTATTCTCAGACTTGTCTGATGATGCAAGTCTTAGATGACACTTACAGGAAGATAAATATTGAGAACTCAATCCAACCACAGCATGCAAACTCAACTCACACTGGATACTGCATTTGTCATATCTTTTATAACATGTTATAAAGTGAGTGAGTGTATCAGAGGCTAGGGTTGAGCATTTTTAATAGAAAGTTAGAGAAGCAAGACATGTACATAGGAGAGTTAGTGGATATTTTGGACAACTGATGTTGAAGATGGATTTTTTAATCCATTAAACAATTTTTCCTAGAATGGCTTACTTTACATATATCACCAAAACACTGTTTGAGATGACATTATGTGTTGTAACAATTTATTGTGACTCCTTATTTCAAGACCTCGCAGTAACAGTTCACACTTTTGTTGTACAAACATGGACAGTACAGAGCATGTCTGCCACACAAAAAGATAGCCCTGGCTTTGACTGCGGGCAAGCATGAATTATATTACTGCACTGGCAAATTATTTCACTTGATTATTGTCTGGATCTTCTCAAAGTATATTTTTCCTGATATTTAGATAGTGTGGAGCAGGGAAATTATTTTACTGCTATTGTTAAATAATCATCATTATTACCATTGCATTAATAATATAATCTGCAGTATGATCATTGCTTTAACAAGGTAACAGATAGCTTTAAGATGGCCTTAAGATGTTTATGATGATGTTAATTTTGTATTTCAGATGCAGTTATAACTATTGTGTACACAATGCATATCTGTGCTTATTTGAGTTGATGTTCAGGTTCTTTAAAGGTCTTAAGCTTCACTGACGTGACTGTTCAGGTGATACATGCTGAGGGAAAACTAGAACATAGAAGGAATTGCAATACATGCTTACAAAACACTTATATATCAGGTCATTTCATATTAAGGTTTTAGTAGAGGTTCTTGGTTAAAACATTTATTTAGTAGAAGACATACACATAGTCTCAGTGAGCCTCTGGTCTAGTGAAAGGTCAGAAGTGCAACAGGTGAAGAGGTGACACAGAGAGCATGTGAGGTCGTGACACACACACATGAGTTAGATTTATTTAGAGGAGAGAGAGATTAGTCATGTCTGGATTGGAACTGCGAAAGTGTCTCGGTAAAAGAGGAACCGTCCTTGTCGTCTCGGCAAGAAAGAGGAACTGAAAGGTAGAAAGGAAGTGCCGGCCATGAAAATAGAAGATGATGTTCTGTCTTAAAAGTCATTGTGGTGTTGATTTGACGTATGTATATATCCTGTCTGTGACGTATGAAGGGGCGTCAGTAAATCAAACCCTGATGCTATAAAAATCTGTTTATGCTTTGATTAAGTTGAAGATCACTTGCTGTCTGCGTACAGAGTTGTCTTCCCACACGTGTGTATTCATTAAAAATCATTGTTTGACCAAGAGCTTCTGGACCATGGGTGGTTTGTACTCTCCCTCCTCAATTTTTGAACCTTAACAATAGTGAAATGCAAATGTCATGGGAGGTGCTTCATATAAAATGCACTTTTCTTTTGAATTTGCAACGGCCTTAATATTGATTTATTCAATTTTTAAGGTTTTTAATTTTTAAGTTATAATAATAAGTAATTCATTTCACATGATATGCAGAAACAACGACAAAAGCACAAGCAAAGTAGAGAGTGGAACATGTGGTAGAGGGTAGGAAGGCTACTGTAGGGCAGTCCTGCAGTAACCATTATACAGTATATTGTTGAGAAAGATGGGATTGAAAGAGAACAAAGCCCTCCTGATATACCTCTCATTATATCTGAGAGGGTAAAAAGTCTTAACATCCAGCCTCATATGTTAAAAATGATAAAGAATGCTATGACAGAGTTTATCTGTATGTGCTTTTGATAATAGTTATTCATCTTTTATTCTACATTAAAGTATATGTTTAATTGTGTGTGTGTGTGTGTGTGTGTGTGTGTGTGTGTGTGTGTGTGTGTGTGTGTGTGTGTGTGTGTAAGCATGGCATACAACCCATCTTGTTGTATGCCATGAGGGAGAGAAACCTTTAGATGCTTGGTCAGGATGACAAAGAACATTTTTAGAGAATGTCTGATATATACTCTTTTGAGTATATCATAACAAACAGAGTATAGAGAGGAAGAGGTCAGAAAATGTATTCTTATATATTTGAATCAAATAGGAAATATGGTGAAAAGGAATGTTCATGTGAGAAGGAGCTAACAATAAATCTAACTAAAGTGAAATGGCATAAACTGAATGATGTGAAGTGTATTCACATGTGGCTGAACTGTAATGGAATTAATAAATAAGTCATGTTAAGTTCAACATACAAAAGAAGAAAATGCAATGAAATTATTTTAAAGTTTAAAAATTTGCTTCATTTACGTGGAATAGTCTGAGAAAGCGAGGATGATGAGGTGTGACTGTACATCAGGTAATTTCTGACTGGAATACTCCCAAGAACTTGGCTCCTTTCCTTACTGGTGTATGTCCACACAGAGACAGGTGCATTATTAGCAAGGTGTATGCTTTCTTTCCAACCGCTCTCCACCCAAAGATCAGAACAAAGCCAGAGGCAGAGGCGCAGGCGAAGCAGGTTCAGAGGCCGACAGCATGGAAAATGGCGGCTGCGAAGCTCCCCGGTAGATGGTCTGGAAGGTCGCCAGTGTTTGTGTGGTTTGGTTGATGGATGAGCAGGCTGTGCTGGAGGTGACAGTGGGCATGCAGGCCATGCTGGACGTGGACATGGATGTCTAGGACCAGACAGTGGAGTAGCAGGCAGTTGAAAAGTCGTTGGGAAGGTTGTTGCAGGTGGTGGATGTGATGGCGACATGGCTGCTGCAGGCGGTTGATCTGGTGGTTGAGTGGTAGATGGAGCTGATGGCTGGACAGACTCACCAGATTCGCCAGCAGAAACAGACTGCGGTGAAATGCTCCAGTTTTGCATGGAGGAATCGGACCACAGAAAGTGAAGGAAAGACTAAAGACTGGGGCAGTAGCAGAAAAGTTGGTTCAGTTTTTTCACTGTCAAGAGATGTGCATTCGAAAGGACCTTTGGAGATATGTCTGCAGATGTCACAACAAACCAAAAGAAGATTATTTAGGTAAGCAACCTGGAAGAACCGAAGTACTTGACTCTGGAGCCTGCATCAGCAGATGTCAAGTGGTGTGTGCAAGCTTGGTGTCATAAAACAACATGAGGTGCCTCAGTTGAGCAAAATGACAATTATTCATTTTGTCTAGTCCCTCTACAATAAATGCAGACAAGACCCTACAAAGTATGAATATACTTGACAGAAGCTCAGTGAAGTGGGACGTTTGTCGTTGTTTCTGAGCACAGAATTCTCAGTACACAACTTGGAGGAAGCTGTTAGGCCTGATAACTTTCAGAGAGTTTTGCAAGAAGAAAAAAAAGTTTTAGCTTTCAGTGAAGAGACACTGTCATACACAACTCAAGCACTGAAAATGGGACATACACTACACAGAATCTCTCATATTATCCATTGTCAATACCCCATTACAGAACATGAAGCCTTAATCAAGTCCATTGACACATTCAAGAAGTTGTATGTCTCCAAGTGGTCTTAAATGGTGTTTCACTGTCCCTTGACACATCTCTGCTGTTCCCAGAGTCTTCATTTCTATCATTGTGGTGAATGGTGATGATGTAGCCAGGTCTCTGTGATGATTAACCCTCTGAGGTCTGGGGTATAATTGGCCATTTTTGACTACTTTTGATTGTACTTCTATATTTCACCTTTTCAAACTCTTTACCCTGCCTTGTTGGGTATCATTCTTTTCAGCACAACCTCAAATGTCTTAATTTAAAAAGTTGTTTTTATTACTGCAAAAATCAAAAACATGTTTAACAAATCATTTTAATAACTTGAAATACAAATTAAGATGGAAAATTCTAGAAACCTGCACAAGTTTTGCAAACAACAAAGTTATATCCAACTACTTACCTAAAAATGCTGCCAGGCATTTTAACATGATCATTTAAAACTATTAAATGGTCAAGCAATCGGTTGTTCTGCATCAAATAAGATGCCACACAAATAATTTTTGCCACTACAAAAAATAGTTTTTGTCCACTATAAACAGAGAAGCACATCAAAAGCCTGAAAGTAAGAGGTGAATCACTCCCCCTGTTTTCCACTTGAAGACAGTATTTACATTGCAAACTGACTTTGGTTGTTTATTGGATCCCAAAACTTCCCTCCTCTTCCTAAACATCCAAATGAACTAAACTTTAACTGAACTATTTTTCTTTTCCCAGGGTGGAGTTCTTCTACAGCAGTAATGATTTTTTTTAATAACTGGGTATGCAAGTTTGAATTTGTTTAGGATTTTAAAGAAGTTAACAGTATTAATAATTTTTATGTTTCTCTAAAAGTTAGAGAAATATGTTTGAGTTGTTTAACTACTTGTAATATTAGAATGCAATTGTAGCTGATGGTTCACAGTAGATGTAGATGGCCTCTTTTACTCCTCTTTCAGGGTATGTGTCTTCTCAGTCCAAAATACGACCATATACATCCACAAAGGGTCTCCTTTGTCATTTGATTGCAGCTGCACAGCTGAGTCTTATTCTGCTAAAGTGGCTCTCCTGTGTTGAGTCATGCCCCTGTGGAGTGGTTGCTTGGTCTCTCCTATACAAAGGTTCAATCAAATGATTGAGTTACTTTTTAGTATGGTATCAAGTTTGGCAAAAGGCTGATAACAAGCCATTCATTTGATTCAGCTGTGCAGAGGACTGGAGTTGGAGAGCCTTAATATAACAAATGGCTGATATGATGCACATAATTAGATAAATAAAACTGCTGGGCACTTATAGAAAGTAAAACAAGCAACAAAACAGTTTTAAAAAGAGGGAAAAGTAAAACAGGATTTAACAGATATCTCGAAGGAGATATTGTTGTGATTTGGTGCTATATAAATAACACTGAATTAGTTTAACTTCATTCTTTATGATAAAATATAAAGAGTTAAGTCTTGAAAATCAAATCAAATCAAATCAAATCACTTTTTATTGTCACATCACATGTGCAGGCACACTGGCACAGCACATGCGAGTGAAATTCTTGTGTGCGAGCCCCACAAGCAACAGAGATGTGCAAACACAACAACACAAACGAGCAAAATACAAGAATGGCCAACCTGAAACTAATAAATATATGTACAATATATAATAGTGTATGCATTTCTGGATGTGTATACTAAATATTTTCCTACGTGTGTGTGTGTGTGTGTGTGTGTGTGTGTGTGTGTGTGTGTGTGTGTGTGTGTGCGTGCGTGCGTGTGTGTGTGTGTGTGTATACACATTTTTACAAATTAAATAGTAAAAAATAAATAAATAAATAAAAAAAATAAATAAATAAAAATAATAATAATAATAATAATAAAATATATAAAATATACAGAGTTGAGACATGTGCAAAACAGTGGCATTACTGTACAGTATGGAGTGCATAATGTTGAAGTTCCAGTAGTGAAGCTGAGGTGTCTATGAAGTGTTCAGCAGTCTGATGGCCTGATGGAAAAAGCTGTCTCTCAGTCTGCTGGTACGGGACCGGATGCTGCAGAACCTCCTTCCTGATGGAAGCAGTCTGAACAGTTTATGGCTGGGGTGACTGGAGTCCTTGATGATCCTCCCCGCTTTCCTCAGGCACCGCTTCCTGTAGATGTCTTGGAGGGAGGGAAGCTCACCTCCAATTATCCGTTCAGAGCACCGCACTACTCGCTGGAGAGCTTTGCAGTTGTAGGCGGTGCTGTTGCCATACCAGGTGGTGATGCATCCAGTGAGGATGCTCTCAATGGCACAGCGATAGAAGGTCCTGAGGATGCGGGGGCTCATGCCGAATCTTTTCAGTCTCCTGAGAAAGAAGAGGCGCTGCTGCGCCTTCTTCACTGTTTTGTTTGTGTGTACTGACCACGTAAGATCCTCAGCCAGATGTACGCCAAGGAACCGGAAGCTGCTCACTCTCTCCACAGCAGCGCCGTTGATGGTGATGGGGGTGTGTACTTCTCTGCACCTCCGGAAGTCCACTATCAACTCCTTTGTCTTTGCGACGTTGAGGGTGAGATGGTTGTCTTGACACCAGTGGGTCAGGGCGCTGACCTCCTCCCTGTAAGCCGTCTCATCACCGTTGGTGATAAGACCCACCACTGTAGTGTCGTCCGCAAACTTCACAATGATGTTGGAGTTGTTAGTGGCTGTGCAGTCGTAGGTGTAGAGTGAGTATAGGAGAGGGCTCAGTACACACCCCTGTGGAGCACCAGTGTTCAGTGTGATGGGGGATGAGGTGATGCTGCCCAGTCTGACCACCTGGCGTCTGTCAGACAGGAAGCTAAGGATCCAGCTGCAGAGGGAGCTGCTCAGTCCTAGATCCTGCAGTTTCCTGTCCAGCTTCGAGGGAACGATGGTATTGAATGCTGAGCTGTAATCTACAAACAGCATCCTCACATACGTGTCTCTCTTCTCCAGGTGTGACAGGGCAGTGTGTAGTGTCAGGGCTATGGCATCATCAGTGGATGATGAAGATGGACTGACCATTCAGACATTTTGCACTGCAAAGCACCAAAACTATTTTCAGTAAACAGTTCTTAATTCACCCATTTCAATCTAATCTAATAAATTGATATAATTTAAAAGAAAATTTAAAAAAAAAACAGAAAAATAACAATAATTATAATTACAACTCACTATTTTGATCTATCCTTTAAATTTCTTTAAACACTGATATTGTGCTAAAGTTATGACCCACCCATCAGTTCACTATATTTTGCACTAGACAGGCCAGATTTTCAACCTACTGTAACTGCTCTCCAGGCTTTATGAAGGGGTTTGATTGATTGGGTGGCACTAAGTCCTGTTGCTCTTAAATCTGTTTTTTATCAGGAGTGGTGCAGGTGGAGCATTGTTGGTGCCTCAGCGGTCATGTCAGCGTGGGATCCGGGGGTTTCTCTGTGAATTTCACATTCCCATGGCAGTGTGCTGGGTACTTGCTCAGATCTGAAGTTTAATTTTTCGGTGTAGAAAGAAGTTTTCTTCCCACGCAGAGTGAACAGCAGACACTATTTTTTTTTTCACTTTTTAGGGAATCAAATTCAAAGTAAGGTCAGTACTTCCACGCACTCTATCCATTGTTGATCTGCACGTGTCTGTTACCACAGAGGTCGCACGCGCTTACATCATTGTCATGAGACACTCTCACAAACAAAATCGCAGTTTAGTAACGACATAACGCAGCATGCTTACAGGAAAGTAACAGTAATCAAATTACTTTATTTGCAATAGTATTATTTGCAATAGTAATAGTTGCAATACTTTACTCCTTACTTGAAAAAAGTAATCAGATTACAGTTACGCGTTACCGCCCATCTCTGGTTGTTAGGACAAACAATAGAAGTAACAATAGAAGTAAGTGTCTGTGAAGGTTCTCAGTCATCCAGGTCATCGTAGTCAAAGGAGCTTGCAAAGAAAAGCGTCTGGACTTCTTTAAAAATGCCCAAGGCGAAGCGGTCAAAAGTCTGGCTGTACTTCACAGCAAAATATGCAAACTCAGCAGCCTGCAACAAGTGCTTTAAGCTGATACTGTGATACTGTCAAAGGAGGTAACACCTCAAATCCGATGAAACACCTGGCGACGCATAGCATTTTTTTTAAAAGCCCAGAAATGCGCCGTATTTGATAGCTTGCTGCGAGACCTCACACCAAGCGCATCTACTGTGCGTGGGTTGCCTGTTATCGGACCCGGAGTTAGCAATATCCCCCAAAAACACGAAGAGGAGAGTCCTGGCCCCTAGCCCTGCCAGTGTAGCAGTAATGATGACGGATGATGATGGCAGCAGCAGCCGTTCTTCTCTGCGTGAGTAGCTTAATGTTGTTCGAGTGTAATTTACGTTGAGTAGGCTAACCACGTTATTACATTAATGCATGTAAGGTGAACTAGCAAACATCATCATAGCTACATGCGGCTGTCTTCTTGTTTGATGGCAGATACTCCCTTCACCCTGGCCAAAAAGGCTAAAATGACCAAAGGAAAAAGAGGGAAACAGTTAAACCTGAGAGGTTTAGGACAAAGTTTGTGTTTTTTCCATTGATTAAGCACTGCTTCCAGCCAAGAGTGATACCATATATGCCACATAGCTGCAGAAAAGGCTAACGTTGTTATCTTTTTACAAAAAACCAGCTGAACATGAGAGGTTTTTGGACCAATTTTGTGTTCTCCATTCTTTAAGCACCGGTTTGAACACCGTTTAAGCACCGGCACCATTTCAAAAGTACCGATTTGGCACCGGTATCGGATAAAACCTAAACGATACCCATCCCTACTTATTCCTCTAATACATAGCTGTAATGCCTTTTACATAGTTTCATTTTGATGCTTTCTTTCATTTTTAAACTGCAACAGTTTACTTTGGCTAGACAACTTCGTCCTGCATCATGAGAAGAAATCAACACTTGCCTTCCTGTAAGAGGAAAAAATAAATCCTGCTCATCTCGCTGTAACTTCCTGCAGATCACATTACACTTTTTTTTTTAACCTTACAACATTTACACAAGACACACAAACACACACGCTCGTTCAGCTGTCTTAGTGAGGACCTTCATTGACATAATGTTTGCCCTAACCCCTTACCCTAACCATTAAAAATTAATCCCTAACCTTGACCCTTAGCCTAAACCTAACCATAACCTAATTGTAACCCTGACACTAAAACCACATTTTGAGTCTTAAAAATACCTTCAAACTTGCAGGGACGAGCATTTTGTCCCCACAATGGACTCTTGGTCCCCACAAATATAGTAGCATACCAATTTTTTGTCCTTACAAAGATGTCTAAACATGTATACACACACATGCACACACACAAACCAAATCTGCCTCCCTGTGTCATGTTTCGGCTGTGTGGCAGGCAGGAGAGGACCCAAACGCAAACTCACAGGGACAGAACTTGAACTCAAAGGCACAGCTTTAATTGCTGGAAAAATAGAACACAGGTAATACAAAACTAAACTGGGAAAGCTAATCATAAAGTATACCAGGAGCCACGGGGAGAATCACACACAGCATGAGGGAGACTACGACACTGACAAAGAGAAACACAGGGCTTAAATACACAGAGAGATAACGAGGGAATGAGACACAGAAGGAGAGCACAGCTGGGAGTAATCAGGCTGGACGAGACAAGGGAAGCATAACTAGAAATACTCACATGAGACATGGACCTTCAAAGTAAAACAGGAAACACACTGACTGAACTCTAAACATGCAAACTTAACAGCAACTGAGAAGACAGACTATAGGGACCAGAAACATGGTACAAAGAGGTCACAGTAGACACAACATTGAACACAGGGAAGCCATATTACAAAGCCAAAGAACTAAACCTATGATAACCATGACTGAAATAGGGAAAAAAGAAACAGTACAACAAAGGACTCAAAACATACTCCATAATATAAAAAACACGAGATTTCTTCAAAATCAAACAGGAAACATGAGAGGAAGACATGGCAACATAAGACAACAGACATGAAACACATGAAGGGCAAGGGAGACTTCACAGGGGTTGAAAACACAAGGGGGAGCTAATAAGCAAATGAACACAGGAAACCTAATAAGCTTAAACATACACTATGAACATCAAAATGAACTAAAACTCAAAACACTGGGTCATAAGACCCAGGATCGTGACACCCTGCTTACAAAAAACATTTTTTATCATTATTTATATCATTATTGTACTCAGGTTATGGAGCAGCAGGTCAGCATTGCTGTCCCTATACCAGCTGAAAGTTCAGGAGACAAAGTGGTGACAAACTGCCAACAATGAGCTACTATCAGCTGCAGCTCTTTGTCACAATGTAACAATGTAACATCCTTTGTAGACCATTGAATTCATCCTGGGCTCACACAACAAACATGACTTACTTGATCCTGACAATGTGAAGGCTTCACTCCACTCTGTTGAAGAATATGAGTCATCTCTGCGTCGACTCTTACACATGTAGTCTCCACTGCTGGACTCAGAAACTCTGAATGTCACATCATTATTGTGTGTCCACTGTGTGGGTGTCCTGGGTCCTCTCCATCCATACTCCCACTCAGTGGTTTCACCTCCTTCCTGCACCTCACATGTCAGAGTGATCGTCTCACCTCTGAATATCTGAGGCCAGTTGGGTTGTTGTTTTACAACAACTTTATTGGAAACTGTTTACACATATTAACAGTACATAGGTTAAAACAGAGATACAAATAGAAACATGAAATCAACAGAGAAACCTTAACATTGTATGTTTGATAATCATGACTGAATGTAGTAATTTAGTTTACTGTATATTTAGTAAACTAATTTACTGAACTTACGAGTTTTCTTAATGGTGACATCATCACTTATATCAGTGTAGTAAGCTGGGTTTCCTCTTGTTCCTCTGCAGCTGTAGATTCCTCCTTGAGATACTCTGATATCTCTGTTTTGTTGATCTCTGATTTGAAGTTCAAAGGTTCTATGGGTTCGTCTGAACCACTCATATTTCCATCCATCAGAGCTCTGCACAGAGCAGGTCAGTGTCACACTGCCCCCTACTGGTATGATTGTTGTTTCTACTGTCAGTGTGGCCCTGGGTTTATCTGCTGTTATGAAAATTAAAGTAAAACAGATACATACATTAAAAAAAAAAAAAAAGCATATGTTAATGTCATAAAACCTGCTACTTGCAGGAAAATCTTCAAAATTCTTCTATTTTATTTAGTCAAGAAGCAACATGTTCATAAAAATTATAAATGTGTTGCAAAAATGAGCAAAACCAGAAAGTGCTTAAAACTGATGCAGTAGATTGAGATGAATCTTTACCAAATGAATAAAAAGAAGTCAATAAAATAAAGTGAAAACTGTTCAGTCACCTTGAGTGTGTCCAGTGCAGAGGAGTGTGCAGAGCACTACAATAAAGACAGAGACTTCAGACATTATCAAACTAAACAAACCTTTCTTAGATAAACTAAACCAGCTCCACTCTGATCTAAGTCAGTGCACTAAAATCTAATCCAGTCTACAAACAAACATGTTGGTAACAAACATGAGTCCTCTGATCACATGACCTGAAATGGTACAAACGACTGATGCTCTGTTCTTCTTACTAAAACATGTTTATGGATCAGTATGAATCAAACAATAGGAGTCAGTGATGTACTCACAGAATAGGCCCAGCTCACAGAGCAAAGTGGCTCCCATCCTCACATCCAGCAGTGACACGTCTGAAAACTTCTACAACTTTCTGTAAAGAGAGAGAGTGAAGCAGCAGCACAGCAGATACCAAAGAGCTGTGAAGACCACAAATACTTTTTATAAGTTTTTGCTTCCTTCCTTTTACACAGACAAAGCAACAAGATCTGACCAGAGGTGTGGACTCGAGTCACATGACTTGGACTCGATTTTATGACTTTAGACTTGACTTGAAAAAATGTTCTAAGACTTGTGACTTGACTTGGACTTTTACACCAATGACTTGGGACTTGAATTGGACTTGAACCGGTTTACTTGAAAAGACTTGATATTTCACCCCAAATATAAAATTTAACATGCATATTATATGGAGATTGAAAATGTGACGTCATTCACGGGTAGAACCGCAAAGGATTCTGGGAACTCGTGGCAAGCGGTACTAGCGCACGCAGGCTTTCAATTAAAATCAGTCACACAGCGATAAAAAGAAACACAAAAATGTCAAGAAGCTGTTGTATTATTAACTGCAATAGCCGGTCGCATGACAGCCACGGGAAGCCGACGGGTAAAGAGATCGGTTGTTATCGGATTACGTCGTTGAAGAGAAATTGTTCGAGCCATGTTTCCGAAGTAACAAAGACGCGACGGGTGGCCTGGATTGCAGCCATTCAAAGATCAAATATAACGTCCTAGAACCCTCCAGCTCACAGGTTAGTCTGCTCCAAACATTTACACGAAGGTCAGTGTTTTTTAGTAGTTAATACGTCATTTTCATAACATAATTGGTGATATAGGTTACAAGCAAGTCTGGCGCTGAACAGAAATTGTCACGCTATGCTCCTTTATTTATTGTGCATAAATAGTGAATTGTCCTGACACAATATTGCGTTTCTCCTCTGTTATTATGGTACATTGACAAAAACATATACTTTTATTCACAGGATAAAACAGGGTTTTTGTATCACTAATTGTCCAGTACGATTACAGCATACAGTATTATTGTCACTGCTACATTTCTGTGATGGGTACCAGAAATTATTTCCACTACTAATTAATTACCGTTGAGCTCAAAGGTCCTATTAATAAACGGTTAACGAATGTGTATTTATGACGACAATTTGTGAGACTGGTAAACTTATGATACGTACGATGGTCTTTTGTTCTACACGGTGCATTTCAAGGTCCTGTACCCATCCGTCGGTAAACTGTACCTGGACTTGTTGCAGTGACCGGAAGTTACTAAACTTCATGAGTGTGTGCACTCACTCCAAGAAGCGTATGATTATAAATATGCATATAAATATGCTACGATGAGATAGCTGACTTCATCTAACTAGCAAATGTTGTCCAGGCTACGTTGGTGATGCAGTTTTTTTTAATGTGTATGATATTTTTGTCATGCGATTTTAAAGCTGGTCCTACAACCGCATCCAAGAATAACATGCAGCTTATCTCAGAACTGTCGGTGAAAATTATTCTTGGAGCTAAGTTTAATTGAGCTGCATTTTAAAGAGGTGCAATTTCACAATTTGTGTATATTTTCTAAGTTCACTATTTTGTATGTGTTGAGAAAAACACAGATTTTAAAATTACATGGTCTAATATTTACATTTAGCATAACTGCAACATTCTTTTTTCGTTTGTTTTTTTTAAAGACTCGAAAGGACTTGAAATTCAAAGTTTCAGACTTGTGACTTTACTTGGACTTTTACACCAGTGACTTGAGACTCGACTCTGACTTGCCTGACATTACTTGAGACTTGACTTGAGACTTGAGGATAAAGACTTGAGACTTACTTGAGACTTACAAAACAATGACTTGGTCCCACCTCTGGATCTGACCACAACATACTGTCACATGTTTATTGTCTCCTGCTGCTGCAGAGACATGTTAGGCAGATTTTTTATGAGGAGATCACAAGTTAAAGTTAAATGTGAAGTCCTTTATTTTACACCCAGAAACACAACAAGAACAGAGCTCTGGCTGCACCTTCACATAACATAACATACTCCCTCTTGCCTCAAATACCGGGAACATTTTGGTTCTACAAGTTAATTGTTTATTTCATAATTACTTTGTGTCGTATGAATGATCATACGGGAAGTTTTTATCAGTAGGAAAAAGTGTAAAAGCTGTGAAAATATAAATAAAAGTCCAAAAATTTTTTCTACTTGCTTATTTGTGGTGAGCAGCAGATCAAATTGAGTAAGAATTATAAATGGCTTCATGCCACATTCAGGCCAGTGACTCATTTATGCGCTCAGACACGAGCAATACCTCTGTGCTACATGCACACATTTCTGCATCTCTGCCATTCAAAGACACTTTGTACATAGTTTATTTTATGTAATATTCAATACTGAACTGTACATTTAGTCTTTTTCAAGAAGAAATTTTTTATTCAGTGTTTTCATAAAAGCCTTGTTTTTATGCATTCACTGCTAATAGGGAGAACGTATGAGGTTTAAAGCCTGGAAAAGTTTGAAACCTTTTATTCTCCACAATGGAAAATGGCTAAAAAATAAAAATGCGTATCACATTATCTTCTAATTTTATAAATCCTGCATTCAGCTTTGCAGTCTCCAACATCAGTGAAATGTAGTCAGATGCTGCTCATTTTATGTGTTCACTTGTTACTTTTTCTGACACGCTTGCATTTAAATGCGGCTCCCCGTCTCTCTGCATACCTGGCCTGTACCACCGTCTTCAGAACGTCTGCCCTTCTTTCACATAATGGTGTGATCTCAGTCTTTGCATGTGATTGGCTGATTGTGTGCCCATAAAAATGAAGTTCCACCTCTTCCTGCATGTATTCTCTGCAGGACTGAAGACTCAGCTCCCACACACCGACGGGCCAGACACATGAAGCCACTGTGGATGACTGTATTTTTTTGGGATAGACTAGAACATCTTACCAGAGTTATTGGAAAGGTTTTATCATGGCTGAGATTCTACCTGTCCGGGTGATCTCAGACTGTTAGTTGTAAAAATGATCTCTCTCAGACCTGTGCTGTGAGGCAAGGGGGGATAAATACAACAGAAAAACACTGGATAAGAAGGTTCAACATTCAGAAAGTTATTTTATTGTAGACAGAACACATGCCTCCATAAACACAGATTAGGAGAGATGGCTATCGTATAACAATATGGTGACCAAATGAAAACATCAGAGTCACTACAAAGTAATGGAGCAGTCTGGTTGCAGCTATAAATATGTTGTTTTTTTTTCTACTGACTGAAAGAAGCAGAAAAAAATTTTCTTCACACAATTGTTTTTTAAAAATTGAAAGTCTTTTCAAAATAAAGCACTTAGATGCCATGTCCAAAGCACTGTAATGCAAAACTTTCAAAGCTTGAAAGTGATTTGCATCTATTATTAGCACTTTGATTTTGAGTTCATATTATTACAATATTTAATGTTATATTGCATAGGTTCTTCTTCCCACCCATAGTTACAATATTATGACCAAAAACCTTAGGGGGAAAATGAGGACAAGATCTACTGTTTTAATTACACTCTTAAAGTAAGTAAAAGTTTAATTTACTTAATAACTTAGGTTAGAATATACATCAGCTGTTATGAACTACACAAGTATAGGGTAAATAAATTTGCTGAGGAACGCAACAATCTTTAAATAATCTGTTTCCATCCATCAGCTCTACAAACCACTATAACCACTAATGTTGCAGTAAAACGACATTGGCACTTCTGCACTCAGCATCCTGTAAAGAGAGGAAAAAAACTTTTCACTGATTGTTTGTTTGTTCTTTTACTAAATTACTTTGCACAAAATGATTGGTATGTTTCGAATTAAGGTTAGCATGATAGATGCTCCCTGTACGGAGGCCTCTCGTACCCGTGTTCTCAGTGGTCTTCAACTGAGGTTGAAATACACGTTTATATTTAAGTTGGACATCAGTCACCCCTTGATCTCTCAGGATTGTTTCCAACTAAAAGAAAAATACAATCAAAGAAAAGAATTGTTTGACATACTCTCACTCACCTGGAAAAAGGGAATACATATGCAAGGATGCTCTTCATCGACTACAGCTCGGCATTTAACACCATCATCCCCTCAAAACTCGTCGACCTCGGGCTGGGAAAAACAATCTGTAGATGGATTCTAAACTTCCTCACAAACAGGCCCCAGGTGGTGAGAGTTGGTAAGCATACCTCCTCACCACTCATCCTAAACACAGGCACGCCACAGGGTTGCGTGCTCAGCCCCCTCCTATATTCCCTGTTCCTAAACACGAGTCCAACATCATCATCAAGTTTGCGGATGACACAACCATCATAGGCCTCATCACAGACAATGATGAGACGGCCTATAGAGAGGAGGTGATGGTGCTGTACCAGTGGTGTCTGGAAAATAACCTGACTCTCAACATCAGCAAAACTAGAGAAATTATAGTGGACTACGGGAAACAACCAGTCAGGGAACACCAGCCCATCCACATTGTGATGGCATGCCACACATGGTAAGCTCCACACCTCACCACCCGTTGATTCACTTTAGTTTAATTTACAGTCACTACTTTAAAATAGTCTACTTATTGTTTCTTTATTAAATGTATTTATTTTTCCATCACACCTTCCAATGTTTATATGGCGTGCACACATATTAACCTTGCAAGGTCAAAGTTCTGTTTTATGTTATATTAATACATCTTTCTTTGTTTGAGTTACCTGGGGGTTGGCTTCTCCTGTCTGGTAAAAGGTGTGGCAAAGGGCTGCGAGACCTGAAGTACCACTGACAGCCTAATTGGATTGCACCACATGCTTCATTGCCTGGGGGGTGTTTCATGTTTGTTTAATTGTTTTGTGTTAGTTGGTTATATGGCAGCCATCTTGTTTTCCCCCGTGTGCAGTGCTTTAAGTGGGCCGGTACGCACCGGTACTCAGTACCGCCACCTCTCCATGCGCCCAGAACGTGCTTTTAGCGTACCGGTACTCTCATTTGCACATCTGTTATAATCGTTTGGCTGCGCTGCCGCTTTTCAGAGCGCCCTTCACAAGCACGCTTCCTAATTCGTCCCACCGAGAGCAGAGACTACATTACCCATACACCAATGTGTTTTACAAGTGAAAAGCGCATGCGTCGCTTTTGCCGTTGTCATGTCAACAACTCAACGTGGTCCGGAGAGGGTGTGTAAAACGCGCAAACAGCTGCTCGGTTAAAATACAAAAACAATGAACACTTAATATGCTCTCCTGGCTTCAGACTCTGAGTAGTAAAAGAACAAGGTCAGAATCAGAGGACTCGCTGGCTGACACCCCACCGAGCCAGAATGATATCGCTGCAGGTCAGACGCAAGCTAATGAAAGCTGCACTAGTGCCGCAGCCGCGGACGACGGCACTTTTTGCGACGACGAGGACGAGAATGACACCATTTCTACCGATGACAACAGCCGCGTTAGCGAGCATGAGTGGCCAGAATGTTGGTCCCAAGCACAAGTCCGGTATTTCTCCACAAATTACAAGTGGCTGATCAGCAGAAATCAAAAGTTGGGTTGTAGTGTGTGTAGTCAAGTTTGTGCTCGCGTGGACATGCAGCAAGGGCAGAGAGTGTCGCAGGAGTGGAGTGGGTGCTTAATCTCGTCTTTTGGAAGGGACAAGGCTGCACAACAAAACTCACTACGAAAGAAAATAAAAGAGCACAGAGACTCAACTTATCACAAGAAAGCAGTTGAAATAAAAGAGAAGGCAACACAAAATACAATGCAAAAACACATTGAAGATATGAGAAAGGCTGACTACGCTTCAACTTCAATGTGTTTAGAGCAGCTTATAAGATTGGCAAGCATGGGCGTCCCTTTACAGACATGCCAATAGATGTCCAGTTGCAAGTCTTAAATGGTGTCAAGATGGGCAGAGTTTTGCACTCTAATAACTCATGTGCAAATATACTGGATCACATTGCAGCTGAAATGAAAAAGAAGGTAGTCAATGACATAGTGATGAATGAAAGAAAATTGTGTGTGCTCATTGATGAATCCACTACAATAAGTGGAAAGTCTGTGCTTGTCGTGTGCCTGCGGTCAGCTATTTCCAGTGAAAATCACCAACGTCACCTTGTCATAGGCCGTGTTTTATCAGTGCGTTGGGTTGCTTCAAGTGAGAGAACAGTGAAAGCAGTATGGGAGAACTACCAAGCTCTGCAGGTACACTTTACAAGTGCTGCTGCTGATACCAGCAGGGACTCAAGAGAGAGAGCAAAATACAAAGGACTCAATGATGTTCTCACTACTGTTTCTTTTGTGGTCAATCTTGGCATCATGTATGACGCTCTCACAGAACTCAGTGACCTCTCAAGAATGCTCCAGAGACGGGACATGACTTTGGATCAAGCCGACAGGCAGCTGGACCGACAAATCCGGGTGTTTGAGTCAATGGTATCCACACCTGGTCCCTACACACAAACTGCCATTGAAGCTGAAAAGGAGAAAATCTTCAGAAATGTATGCCTGCATGAAAATCAGAGGGTTATAAAAATCAACCATGGCCAATTTTTCCGTAGGCTGGCTGAAAATGTTAAGTGCAGGATGACTCCAACAACTTCCTCGCATGTCAGTAAAACCTCATCTGAAAAGATAGATAGTCACCTCCTCTCAGACATCAAGGTCCTCCAGTCTGACTCCTGGCCTGCATCTCTAGATATTCAATATGGGGATGCAGCGGTCAGACGTTTATGTCAGAGATTCAGAGTTGGGGAGAGGGAAAGTGTCCTAGGATTTAGGGCGTATAAAGACCTTAAAGCTTCCAAGACACCAGCAGCCCTGAAGCCGCTTCTTACAGCTGTCCGCACCATTGCAGTATCAACAAGTGAATGCGAGCGAGCTTTCAGCTCAATGAATGATACTTTGACAGATAAAAGAAACTCTCTTGACATCAAAAGGCTTTCAAATATGATTTTCCTGAAATGCAACGGACCACCCTTGGATCAGTTTAACGCACAAACA